>NW_016108077.1:254913-297276 GCF_001604975.1 Cebus imitator | reverse complement strand
AAAAAAAAAAAAAGATAGACAAGGTACTTGCCAATGTTTGAAAATCCAAAGGTTTACATTAACCTCGAGATTTCTATTTTTTCTTGAAACATCTAGAGCAGGGGTCCCCAGCCCCCACAAGATGAGCGGTGAGCGAGCGTTGCTGCCTGAGCTCCACCTCCTGCCAGATCAGCAGCCACATTCAATTCTCCTGAGGCGCGAACCCTATTGTGAAATGTGCGTTCAAGGGATCTAGGTTGTGTGCTGCTTATGGGAACCTAATGCCTGATGATCTGAGGTGGAACAGTGTCACCTGAAAACCATCCCCGACAACCAATTATCTGTGGGAAAATTGTCTTCCACAGAGCTGGTCCGGGGGGAATGCTGATCTAAAGAACCGGCAATGCTAGGGCTTATGTCCCACTGGCACGTCCAGTCTGAACTGAGGCTGCTTCTCACTCCAGACCTCCCTTGGCTGCCCCAGTGGCTGGCACAGGGCTGTCCAGCCTGGCATGCACAGCAGTATGCATTTGCTGCCAGCCCAGCAGACAGCTGGCTGGCTGGGGGTGGGCCTACTTGTCCCCACTCATAGATTTCTTGCTACCCCGGAGTTCTGCCCCAAATACCATGGGTATCTGTGGCTGGTCTTCCGAGAGGGCTGTCAGGTGCTGCCTGATAGCTTCTGTGGCCCCCGGGGGTCCCAGGAGATGAAGCTGGGCATCTCCAGCCCTGCCATGGGCCTGAGGGCCATGCTCCCTCCCAGAGTCTGCACACTCCTTCTAGGGCACCCAGGATCTGGGGCTGGGCAGGGTGACTGGTTGGGGGAGCCAGGCCCGGCCACCCCACCGCATGCTGGCTGCAGCTCAGGACTCCAAGGGCGCGGCTTTGAGCCCAGCCTTTCAGGTTGCTGTGAAGGGACTGCTTGGCTAGGACTGGCTGCATTGTATTCTGCAGCCTGAAGGGCGACTTTAAATATTCAGACACATGGGACGGGGCCTCCATCTGCGCTCTTGTCCCTGCCCTGGAAATGCAAGGGGTGGGGTGTCGACACCCAGAGGCCAGAATCTGGTCTCCAGGCTTAGCGTTGCCTGGCTGTGCCAACCTCGGGCCACAGGTCTCAAAGCCACCCCGCCAAAGGCATTGTCCAGGCCTGCACGCCCCAGCCCCTCAAGCCTGGCCTAGGCTGTGGGGGCCTCCAGGGGCCCCATCCCAACTTATAGGCCTGCTGTCTCCATGGATGCCCCACAGGCTCAGCTTCTTGGGAATCGGCCCTGCCTGGACCCCACATTCCTGCTGGGCCCAGCCAAGGGGCCCATGCGTCCTTTCTTGGGCGTGGGAAAGCCTCTGAAGGCAGGTGGCACAGTCAGCTGTGCCTGCTAGAAAGGAAGACTGGAGCCTCCATTTCCTGGTCCCTAACGTCCCACTCACACCCCACCTCCCCAGTCCTGTGAACCTCCCTCTGCACTTGTCCCCCTCCCCCCAACCCTGTCCCCAGTCCTAAACCTCCTGTGGGCAGCAGGGGAAAGGGGATGGAGGTGGTTGGTGTTTGAGGAACAGGCGCAGAAGCTTCCGGGGCCTGCTGAGTCGGGCTGGGCTTGGTCAAGTGAGGGCGGTGGGGTGGGCGGGGGCTTCGGTGGTCTTCCTTGTCCTTCTTTTTTTATTTTTATTTTGGAGACAGGAGTCTGGCTCTGTCCCCCAGGCTGGAGTGCAGTGGCATGATTTCGGCTCACTGCAACCTCCACCTCCTGGTTTCAAGTGATTCTCCTGCCTCAGCCTCCAGAGTAGCTGGGATTATAGGCATGCACTACCACACCCAGCTAATTTTTGTATTTTTAGTAGAGATGAGGTTTCTCCATGTTGGTCAGTCTGGTCTCGAACTCCTGACCTTGTGATCCGCCCACCTTGGCCTCCCAAAGTGCTGGGATTATAGGCTTGAACCACCGCGCCCAGCCTCCTGGTCCTTCTTGTTGGCACAAAAGCTTGGGTCCCTCTGCAGATTACGAAGAATCTCAATCCTGCCTGGTGTGTATGGCAGGTGGAGGCAGGGGCCCACCGGGAGCGCCGCGAGGGCAGAGCCTGTGTCTGTCTGGTTCACTGGGCCAGGCTGGGCACACTGAGGTGCTCAGGAATATGATGAGTGAGAAAGGGGGCGTGAGTGACCCTGCACCCTCCTGGTGGGTTCTGGGGAGGGGGACAGAGAGGAAACAGAGCAATCACAGCAGCTGACACTTAGGGATCGCTGACTTTGTGCTCGGCCCTGCTCTAAACACCGCAGGGCTCAACGCATTCACTCCTTACAATAGCCTGACCCTGCAGGCACTGCTTTCAACCTCCCCATTTCACAGACAAGACAGCCAAGGCGCAGAGAGACCAAGGAACTTGCCCAAGGTCAAACAGTTGGCAGGTGGTGGGGGACAGCTTCCAGCCCAGGTCAGATTCCAGAGCTCACGCCTGTAACCACTTTCTTTCTGCCTAGGGAGCTGCCCTCCCATTCAGGGGCAGAAATGTGGGCACTGGGTCAGCTGTGAAAGGCATGAGCTCCCAGGACTCTGGGCCTCACTCCAGCTGCTCCTGGCTGGGTCCCAAGGGCCACCTGCTCCATCAGCCAGGAAGCAAGCCTCTGGCCGGAAGCCATCTGGAGCACTTTAGCTGCAGGTGCCTCCACCTGGCCGCCCCTGCGGGACAGCACGGTCTCTTGTGCCACCAGGAGCACAGGCGCTGGGCCAGACCCTGAGATGTCAGAAGGGCACGTGGCAACTCCACCCCCACCCTGGGAGCTGGAGTCCCACTGCCAGTGGGCCCAGGTTGGGAGGGGAAGAGGGTGAGAGGCCGGGCAAAAAAATGAAAGGTGGGTCTTGGCATTTCTTTTGTATTTTTTTTTTTTTTTTGAGATGCAGTCTCCCTCTGCCGCCCAGGCTGGAGTGCAGTGGTGCGATCTCGCCTCATTGCAACCTCCACCTCCTGGGCCTCCGCTTCCTGGCTTCAAGGGATTCTTCTGCTTCAGCCTCCTGAGTAGCTGTGACTACAGGCGCCTGTCACCATGCCTAGCTAATTTTTATTTATTTATTTTTGAGACGAAGTCTCCCTCTGTCACCTAGGCTGGAGGGCAGTGGCTCGATCTCAGCTTACTGTAACCTCTGCCTCCCAAGTTCAAGTGATTCTCCTGCCTCAGCCTCCTGCGTGTCTGGGATTACAGGTGCCCAACACGACGCCAGGCTAATTTTTGTATTTTTAGTAGAGATGGGGTTTTGCCATGTTGACCAGGCTGGTCTGGAACTCCTGACCTCAGGTGATCTGCCCACCTTGGCCTCCCAAAGTGCTGGATTACAGGTGTGAGCCACAGCGCCCGGCCCACTTTCCCTTCTCTTACCTTGCTCTCCTGACCTGTGTCTGAGGGCTCTGCAACCCTTCACATAATCTCCTCCGCTGCTTAAGTCACCTGGTGCTGTGTTTTGGTGCTTGTGGCTTATGTCCTGGCCAGGACGCTCTCAGAGCTCAGGTGTGTGGAGCTATAAGATGGCTGTATTATATTAATTGATCCCACTCTCAGCATCACTGCAGGGACCCTTGAAATAAGACATGTCCAGCCTCAGTGCTAGGGCTTAGCAAATGCAGGGGTGGGGGGTGATATCTGAGTGTGGTTGGTTTTATTTTATGGAAAAACACTAGAAATGGCCGGGCGCTTTGGCTCACGCCTGTAATCCCAGCACTTTGGGAAGCCAAGGCAGGCGGATCACCTGAGGCTGGGAGTTTGAGACCACCCTGACCAACATGGAGAAACCCCTTCTCTACTAAAAATATAAAAAATTAGCCGGGCATGGTGGTGCATGTCTGTAATCCCAGCTACTTGGGAGGCAGAGGCAGGAGAAACGCCTGAACCCAGGAGGCAAAGGTTGAGGTGAGTTGAGATTGTGCCATTGCACTCCAGCCTGGGCAACAAGGGCGAAACTGTCTCAAGAAGAAAGGAAGGGAGGGAGGGACGGAGGGAGGGAGGAAGGAGGAAGGAAGGAAGGAAGAAAAAGAAAGAGACACTGGAAATATCTATTAGAAAAATATCAGCAGTTATGGTGGGCGCGGTGGCTCACACTTGTAATCTTAGCACTTTGGGAGGCTGAGGCATGAGGATGGCTTGAGCCCAGGGGTTTGAGACCAATGTGGAAAACACAGTGAAACTCCATCTCTACCAAAAATACAAAACATTAGCTGGGCGTGGTGGTGTGGGCCTGTAGTTCCAGCTACTCAGGAGGCTGAGGTGGGAGGATGGTTTGCGCCCAGGAGGCGGAGATTGAAGTGAACCCAGATCACGCCACTGCACTCCAGCCAGGGTGACCGAGACTCAGTCTCAAAAAAAAAAAAAAAAAAAAAAGAAAATATTAATAGTTCATTAGTTCTGGATGAAGAGTTGTGGGTGAGTTTAATTCAAAAATTATTATGATTTTGCTTTTCTGTATTTTTGAACTTCCCTACAAGTTGTGATAGGTGATTTAAAAGGAAAAATAAATAAGTAATGCTTTTCTTCCTGGGGCCTTTCCCTTAACTCTTCTGGCTGGGATGTGCCTGGATGGACCAGGCCCTGGGGAGACAGGGAGGCGGGCCCAGGTCTGCTGGGAGATGCTGCTGACTGCTCCCCAGGCTTCCGTAACTGCCTCATAACCATAAGGCATGGGCTGGGCAGGAAATGCCGAGGCAGCAATTCTGCTTATTTAGGGGAGTAGGTGAGGACAGGGGACAAGCCACGCTGCCACAGAGGGCGGTGGGAGGCACTTCCCCTGACAGCAGAACCGTTTAGATGAAGCCAGGCTCCCCAGGGCTTCTTGCTCAGCCTGACCCGGCTGTGAGCGCCAAAGCAGGGAGGCAGCTGAAGGTATGGAGGTGGGGGACAGCTGCGGCCACCCGCTGGGAGGTGGCTGCCCCACGCCTGCCAGGGTTGCTTAGCCTGGGTGTGAAGCACTGGGCTCGATTTAGGCAGCCCTGGGTTCAACTCTCACCTCTGCTTCCTAGCAACTGTGACTCCAGGCAAATGCCTTTGTCTCTCCAGGCCTCCGCTTACCCCTCTGTAAAATGGGCATGACGATTCCTTCCTCCTGAGGCAGTGATTCTTAATCTAGGACGATTTTGCTCCCAATTTGGCAATTACTGGAGGCACTTTGGGTTGCAACAACTGGGGGCGGGGCACGTTGATGTGCCACATGGAAGCCAGTGAGGCTGCCCATGTGCACAGAGCAGCCCCTTCCCCACCCTGCCTTGGAGAATTACCCAGCCTCCAAGGTCAACGGTGCCAAGGTTGAAAACCTTGCCCAGGGTGCAGGTGAGGGTTAATGCAATAACGCAAGCACGGTGCCTGGGCATGCTGTGATGATGATCCAGGCCTCGAAATGCGACCCTTTTCCTGTCACCTCTCAGAACCAGGTGTTGAAACATGAGCTCTGGGGACAAGGGTGCGCCGTTTAGAAGAGGATGGTCTGGGACTTTTGGCTCTGCCGACCTTGTTTTCTCCTTCTCCTGCTGCCTGGAAGATGTCAGAGTTTTTCTAAATGGCAACATTCCCTCCACCCTCCGGGAAGATCAGGGCCTCGGTGTGTCCCTGGGGACTTGGGCTGCCACTCTGATTTATAGTGAGCTCCACCTCCCTGGCCCTGGGTGCACAAGCCAGTCCCAGAAAAGCTGATGCAGCGTGGGCCCAGCTGACGGAGGTTAAGAAGGACAGAATGGGCACCCGCAGAGGTCCCCGACTCCCAGAACCCTCGAGGGTGTTCGGGGACACACCCAGGGTGATATAAAGAGGCATGCCCTCTGCACCACCTCGTGGGTCTCTTCTCAGCCCCCCGATGCCCACCTTCTGTACCAGGGGCTTCTACTGCAGCTCCCATGCCAGCCTGGCGCTGGTGTCTGACAGAGGGTGGCCATTCGCCTCCAGGCAAGAACAGTGCTGGGATGCATTGACGCTCCAGGGCCCCCAGCCCTGTGATCCGGCCAGGGCTGGCCACTGGGACTGGGCCCTGCTGTTCCTGTCTCAAGTTCTGCCTCTAGTTCTGCTTCTAGGTGACATTTTATCATCTCGATGACTAGAAGGACGCACCCGTGTTTACCGACTGCAGCCGGCGCTGCTGTTTGTCTGGGCCCAGCTGCCCTCTGCTCACTTGAAGGCAGGGGCAGTCCTGTTCTGGACAGAGGTGGACTCCTCTGCCTGAGTCATGGACAGTCCTCTTCCTGGTGGCCTGAGGGTCACCATAGGAGGCTGTGGCCAAGGAAGTGTGGATTTCAGTCTCTCTCTGGCCTCAGAGGACTCAGGGGGCCCGGAGGTCAATTAGGGAGGGCCAAGAACTTGATAAGTGTGCATGGAACAGAAAACCCAAATTCTAGTGTTTTAATAATATCAACGTTTATTTTTTTTCTCACACAGTAAGACATGCAGGTGGTGCAGTGGCTCATGCCTGTAATCCCAGCACTTTGGCAGGCCAAGCCCGGAGAATCACTTGAGCCTAGGAGTTTGAGATCAGCCTGGGCAACATAGTGAGACCCCAACTCTATAAAAATAAGTAGATAAATAAAAGCAATGCAGAGGTTGCAGCCAGGGCAAGTGTCCCAGGCTCTGCAACCTCCACCCCCCATCCCTGACAGCTCCACCCTCCACTGTCCTGAGGGCTACACTCTTATTCTCAGTGTCCACAGAGGGCTCCTTCTCCAACCTGCTGACTGAAAAGCAGGGGGAGGGATGAGAGAGAAAAACCAGAGCCACAAACTTGGGACAGCTGAGGCTTTGTGGGGCACGGAGGAAGGAATGGCTTTTAAGGAACTTTCTGGAAGCCCCACCCATTATTCCTGCTTACATCTCACTGCCCAGAGTTGTGTCCCCAGCCACTCCTATCCACAAGGAGGCCCAGAAAGGTGTTTTATCTGGGAGCTTTGGGTCCCAGGCAGTGGGATTCTGTGCATAAGGAAGAAGGTGAGCGTGGAGGCAAGCCAGCTGCGGAGACGCAGGGTCTGGCGGAAGGCACTTTCGGGTCAGCAGAGTGCTGGGGTGGGAGCTGAGAGAGGAGGCCAGGGGGCGCTGGCACGTGAGCTCAGGATGCTGTGAGTCCTAGGCAGTGTCCCGTTGTACCAGCCCCTACTTCTCTGTGTTGTAATCTCCTGCTGTCTCCAAGGCCAAGCTTCTTCCACTTGGTCTTAGCTTAGCTTCGGGGACTCGAGGGAAGAACCCAGGTCTAAACCTTGCAGCCGGGAAAGCACAGGTGCGGTGACAGAAGCCAGTGCCCGGGGCACCTGGAGGTGGAGCAGTAGGAGCAGTTAGCAACCAGGACAGGACCCCAGGACTGCTTCGAAATAAACACAGGCCAACAGGAGGCTGGACCGAGGGGGAAGTGTGGCCCCCAGGGCTGGTAGACCTGCTGGATCCTCAGAAGCAGAGGCCCCAGGAGAGGAGCCCTGAATCTGGGAGCTTCCTCTCGCCACTCCCAAACTGCCCCTGTCCCCTCCAGCACTCCTCCCTAATCTCGAGAAGGTAAGAAGGACATGGCTGCTGGCCTGCCTGGGATCTCTGCCCTGCCCGCCTCTGCCCACCTGGCCACCTGAAACTATGGAAGGAGGCAGTGGCGGAATTGTGGGTTCAGCTAAATCCAATCTTGACATTGGATTTGAGGCTCCGGCTGCAACAGATCCGAGATGACACATCTGTCGGGGGCGGCCACCCAGAGAGTATCAATCAGAGCATGGGATTCAATCTCTACCAGGATTCTCCCTGAGAATTTTCCTTGGATTTCTGTAGAAAAGGGCCCGTGCACTATGGATTTCTTTTTCGGGAAAGCAGGGAGACAACCCGTCAGTGTGGGGAAGCTCCTGGCAAGGACACTTGCAGCCTGGCCCCGGGGTGGGAGAGCTTTGCCAGCCAAGCCTGCGGGGCGGGTGGGCAGAACCCACCCCAGAGGGCCTTTCCACGGCAAGGCCCCGGGAAATGATGGCCCCAACAGGGAAATCGTTTCTTTAAGGCTCTCTTGTGGGTTCCTCTCTAAGCCCAAAACCTGCCCAGCGTCCCCAACACAGAAAGAAAACAGGCCCTGGAGGCAGCAGTGAGCAGACTCTTTACTCCTCGGATTCTACGCCATGGACCCCCGCGGTGACCAGCTTTCCCGCCCCGTCCCCCATACAGGGGACAGTGAATACAAACAAAACTAGTTCTCTACAAATCAAATTGTCCAGGTCTCCCACCCATTCCTTCTCTCCCCCTCCCCCAGACGGTGAGTTTCTTGGTCACCGGGCCTCTGGTGAGACCTGGGGTCTGGTGGGTTGCGGGAAAAATAAAGAAAAAATAGAAAACAGGATCAAGTCAGCGACTGGAATTGTAGGCAACTGGAGGTCGGGGTCCGCCGCTGCCCGTGAGCCCAGGACAGGCCACGGGGCGTCGGCCACAGTCCCGTGTGCGCCAGTATGGTGGGAGGCAGGGCGCGGTGTGGGGCGAGCAGCGTTTCTCCAGACCCACTGGCCCACCGCCAGCCAAAAAAAAAAAAAAAAAAAAAAAAAAAAAAAAAAAAAAAAAAAAAAAAAAAAAAAAAAAAAGAGAGAAATTAAAAAAAAGGAACGGGGCCGCAGATAATAAAAAAGAAAAACGAAACCAAATGGCAGGCGCGGGGGCCGGAGCCCCAAGGCGCCCCTGCTGCGTGGGGAGGGCAGTGCGGGCGGGAGCGCGGGCCGGGCGGGGGGCCCTGCTGAGTAGCACCTGGGAGCGGCTCTGGCCGCACGCTTCTCGCCGCCCGGCCTCGGACGCCGGCCCCGCCCCGGGACCCCAGAACCCCCAGCCCCCGGATGCAGGGCGCGTCCCCCGGGCGGAGCTCAGCGGCCCAGGCGGGCGGCCAGCCCCAGCAGCAGCAGGCAGCCGAGCAGGGTGGCGGGGCGCGGGGCGGCCCCGGGCGCGCGGTCGCAGTCCAGGCCGCCGTCGTCGTCCGCGGGGTCGCAGCGGGGCTGCTCGCAGCGCACGCCGGTGTAGCCGCGCGGGCAGGCGCAGCGCTGGTTCTGCAGGCAGGTGCCTCCGTTCTGGCACAGCAGCTGGTCGTCGTCGCACACGTTGGCTGCGGGCGGAGGGGGCGGTCAGCGCGGGGCGTGGCCGGGTCCCCCCTGCCCCACCTCCGAGCTCCTGCGAAGCGGGCTGTGCGAGCCCCCGGGGGCGCCGTCTGGACTGGGGGTGTAGGAGGCTCCGGGTGCACTGGGTGCGAAACGTCCCCGCTCGGAGGGTCACGGCGCCAGGGCGAGATCTGGCCCCGCCTGCCTCCCACAGCTGCCCCGCTCCCCCGCCCCACTGGCTTCAGTGCGGTTCTTCACACACGCCTGCAGTCTCCAGAGCTGTGCACGTGCTGTTCCGTTCCAGGCCCCTGGAGCGTCCCTCCACCCTCTGCCCGCGGCAAACGCCGACTCGGACAGCCTCCTTTCCTCCGTCCCCGCAAACCCTTTCCAGCCAACCCCAGCTCCGCCTTTCCCGTAGTTCCCACCTGGCACCACCTGTGCCCTTCGTCGCACCAGGCCCCGCCCCGAGCTCCTGGTCCCGCCCCTCAACCAGGGCCCCGCCCCAGGAACATCCTGTCCCCGCCCACATGCCCGCCCCATCCCGCTAGGCCCTGCCCGCCTCGGCTCCGCCCCATCACACCAGGCTCCGCCCACTTCACCGGCCCTGCCCCGTCCCACCAGCACCCGTCCACTTCCCCGGCCCTGCCCCGTCTCGCAAGGCCCCGCCCACCGGCCCTGCCCCGGCCTCACTAGGCTCCGCTCACTGCCTCAGTCCTGCCCCGCCCCGTTTCCGCAGGCCCCGCCCACCAGGGACCGCGCGCACTCACGGTAGCAGCCCTGGCGCCAGTAGTGCGTGGGGAGGCAGTCGTCGCACTTGGGGCCCACCGCGCCCTCGCGGCACTCGCAGAAGCCGGTCTCGTTGCACCGGTCGTGCACGGAGCCTATCTGGTTGCAGTTACACTCTGGACGGACACGGGCACGGGCGCGCGGTCAGGGCTACCTGTGGGCGCCGTCTGCTGGGACCCCCACTATCCCCGTCTCGCAGCCGGGTGTCCACACTCCCCAGGGGATGCTCCCCACACGGGGTCCAGGTGAGCCCGCGGCTGGACGGCGGGTGAGGACTCCCCGGGGTGTCCAGACCTGGAGAGAAGACTCTGGCTTCCTTCCCTGGGATCTAACACCTCCCAGCCCCACCTACCCCAGCCCTGACATTGGTATGGTCTGGGTCAGCCCCTTCCCTTCTCTGGGCAACTAGATGGGTCGCTGACCCTTCCCATCTCCAAAGAGCTATGACTCTGACAGATGGCAGGAGCTCAACAGAGGCCACTGGGCACGTCTGGGGCTGCTTTGTTGGGGGGAGGTGGCCTCCCTCCCTAGCTTCTTTCCAGGAGAGTGGAGGAACAGCCTATCCCTGCTCCTGGGCCGGGCAGGGGGCGGGGCCCAGTTAGTTCCCTTGGGGCTCTGCTCTGTGGGAGGAGGCGAATATCCTCTACCCAGAGAAACCTTGCAGCTCAGTGCTAGGTGGAGGCAGGGAGACCCAGAGCGAGGAGGAGGGTGCCAGGGTGGGGGCACCTCTAATTGGATCCAGAGGCCTTGTCCTGTCCCTGCAGCTTGCCTCCTGTGACGTCAGCGGCTTTGATCACTTAGAGTTGATGGAATTACCTGAAGGCTATCGCCGTAATTCAGACCGACAGCTCCAGCTTTGCCAGAGCCCTTTCTCTGCACAGCTAGAGCCTCCTTCTTCGTGGGGGATGGGCAATAGTGTCCCAAGGGACCTGGCTGGGCAGGGTTGGGGGACAGCCCCTGGGGTTGAGACCTGGTTTCTACCGACGACAGGGACAAGGGGTTCTGGGCAACCATTCCAGGCTGGTGGGTTTTGGTTGGCGGTCATGGCTTTGGTCTTTTGGGCTTGTGTGTCCCCTGACCAGACCCAGGCCCCGATGGACTTCCTTCTCTACCTCAAAGCCAGTCCTAGAGCAGAACTTGGAAGAAAGCAGACCGGGTGCCCACCGGGGGTGAAGAGCAGCTTTATAAGCTGGACCTGGGCTGGTAAATCATTTGAAGAAAAGCTTCAGCAACAAAAAAAGAGCTGAAAACCTTTGATCTGATCTGCCTCCCGATTTGATGAATGAGGAAACCAAGGCCCAGGGAGGGGAAGGGACTTGCCCAAATGCATGCAGCAAGGCCATCTTTTGGCCCTCACCTGGCATCCACCCCTCCACCCCCAGGAGGAGGGATAGGCTGCTCCTCTACCCTTCTGGAAAGGAGCTATTTAGGGGGACCACCCTCCCACACACACCAGCCCCACACAGGTGCTCTGTGGCCTCTGCTGAGTGCCTGCCACCTGCCAGAGTCATAGCTCTTTGGAGCCAGAAGGCTCAGTGTCCCCTCCAGGTGCCCAGAGAGGGAAAGGCCACTGGTAAGTTTTGCAACTCCAATTCTCCTACAGGAGAACCACAAGGGGAGGTTACTAATAGAGCAGCTTCTGGAGATTTCTGTCCCTAGAGACGCTCAGCTGGAGGGGCCCTGAAGTTAGAATTCGCACAGCCTCCCCAGGTGATTCTGATGCAGGGGGCCCCAGAGGCCACCTCACAGTGCAGTGCACCCTGCACGCGTTCCAGTGAGTTCCCTGTGGGTACCCGAGTCCTCTCACCAATGCAGACGTTCTCATCGTCCAGCTCCGCTGAGCCGTTGCGGTAGTAGCCCAGCCGGCAGTGCTGGCAGTGCTGACCTCGCGTGTTGTGCTTGCAGCTGACACAGGTCACCACATTCAGGAAGTCAATGTAGCTGCAGCGGTTGGAGTGGCCGTAGCATTCGCAGTCTGGACCGGCCAAGTGGGAGAAGTACCAATGGTCAGCGAGCATTCAGGGAAACTGAGGCACAGGGCAAGGGAGGACTCACCCATGGTCATGCAAGGAGGGAGGAAGGCATCTTTGGAAAAGGCCCAGGAAGGTGCCCTAGGCCTCCAACCCTTCTATTGGATTTGGGAAGAGACAGGCCTCCCTGCTTTGGACCTGGAGGAGAACCTGAATAGGCTGAGCCCAGGGATTCCCACGTGGCCCTGTGGACAGGGAACCAGGGAGGGCCAGTGGGCAGCACCTGCTAACGCTGACTGGGTGCCAGGGCCAAGTCCTCTCTGAAGGATGCCCGCATGCTGGGGTGATTAGAAAATGATTCATGCAAGGAAGGCAGGGTCATGCCACCTGGCCATGCACTGGGGGAGGGAGGCGCCTGGGTTCACGACGCTCACCATGGTGTCCTTGGGTAAATGAATGCATGCATGGACGCCGGACAAGATGCAATGGGCCAGGAACTCCTGCCCGTGCTGCTTTGGAAGATGGCTGGGAGGAAAATCCCCACCTACCGGACCCTTTCTTTTTTCTTTTTCTTTTTTTTTGAGGCGGAGTTTCGCTCTTGTTGCCCAGGCTGGAGTGCAATGGTGCGATCTTGGCTCACTGCAACCTCTGCCTCCTGGGTTCAAGCGATTCTCCTGCCTCAGCCTCCCGAGTAGCTGAGATTACAAACGCCTGTCATCCTGCCCAGTTAATTTTTTTTTTTTTTTTAATTAGAGATGGAGTTTCACCATATTGGCCAGGCTTGTCTTGAACTCCTGACCTCAGGGGATCACCTGCCTCGGCCTCCCAAAGTGCTGGGATTACAGGCGCGAGCCACTGCGCCTGGCCCAGACTCTTTCTTATTAGCCTGGACTTTCTGCAAGTTTGGTTGTTTTGCAGGATACTGAGTGAGTGCCACTTTAAAGCAGGGGCCCCGGGAACCTGCTTGCCTCCCGCTGGTCCTGGCCTGGCTTCTGACTCGCTGTTCCTGGAAGTACATGGTTGCATACCAAGGACCACCACCACTGTGTTCTGCTGCCTCCTGCACTCCGTCCCTACGTGGTTCTCAGGTTGACCCCCTCCCTAATCAGCTCCACTTCGAGGATCAGACAAGCATGTGACCGCCTGGGGCAAGGCTCTCAGGGATTAGAGGTGAACCCTATGATGTCGTGGAGGATTTGGTGAGGAAAGTCGCCTTCTCTACCCTAAGAATGTGGAGGGCAGCCCTTGGTGTTCCTACTAATGGACACAGTACTCACCCACTCCCCCACTCCCCCAGCAAGAAAGACAACGTGGCTGCCCCTGAACAAGGAAGGACACCAGCTACCCTCTTGAAACACCATCTGTGCATCTTTTGTTTTTTTTTTTTTTTGAGACAGAGTCTTGTTCTGTCGCCAGGCGCCAGGCTGGAGTGCAGTGGTGTGATCTCAGCTCACTGAAACCTCTGCCTCCTGGGTTCAAGCAATTCTCCTGCTTCAGCCTCCCAAGTAGCTGGGACTACAGGCGTGCGCCACCAAGCCCGGCTAATTTTTGTATTTTAATAGAGATGGGGTGTCACCATGTTGGCCAGGATGGTCTTGATCTCTTGACCTTGTGATCCGCCCGCCTTGGCCTCCCAAAGTGCTGGGATTACAGGCATGAGCCACCGCGCCTGGCCTCCATCTGTGCATCTCCAGAGAACCCAGCTTCCCTTTTGTGATGAGATAAGGAGGGACTGATGCAGGCCTCAGTGATCAAGGGCATGGGAGACCCTGGAGAAACAGCCTGTGCCCAGGAGAGATGGTGGCCATTCCCACCTGTGGGCCACTTGGACCTGCCCCCTTCACTTTGTCCCTCCAGAGACAAGGAGAAGGTTTAAGGCATCCTCTAAATGTCCCAAAGAGCAGCATCAGTGACCCGTGTGTCCCAGATTCTGCTTCAACCAAGATGAGCCCCTGGGTCACACCTCCCAGGGGAGCCAGAACAGGTTATTTCTGGCATCTGCTCTGCCTGCTATGTGGCCTGCCCACTGTGCCCAAGTTGGCTTCTGACTCATACCTGCTCCCAGCTCTCTTGGGGAGGGAGGCCTGTAGGGAAGAGAGACTCTCTTTAACCTTGGCCCAGCTACTCCGGGAGGATTTCCGAGCCAGGCATCGGTCCTCTGTCCTGCACCGCCTTTTTCCCATGGCTGTTGGAGAACAGGTGTCAGGGAGGGCTGATGGGGCCCTGGGTCGTTCCTCTTACCTTGGAATTCTTCAATAGGCATCACTTGAGGAGATTTGGGCTTGAGCTGGAAAAGTTTGGAGCCCTTGGCAGGGGCAGGGGCAGCAGCAGGGGTGCCCACAGCTTGGAGAGATGAGAAACAGGTTCTTCTGTCTGCCATGATCCTGCTGCCCAGGGAAGAGCCCAGCAAAGGCTTCCAAGGTGCCCTGGGCCAGCTCTAGGACAGGCAGCCATGCCTGCTCAGATGTGAGGCCGGGAGAGGCCTCTCTGGCCTCAAATCACAAAGCCCCTCTCCTCACAGGGCCCAGGGAGGTGGAGCCCCTTCCTGAAGGAAATTCAGCACACCCTTGAGCTCACAAATCAGCCTTGCCCTTGGTCCGTCTCTGAGACCATGGACACATCTGGGTGGATCAACCCCCCAAATGACTTCTGCAACCCCTGACATCCCCCATGCCGTGCTAAGGCCTTCTCGGAAGCTGAACGGTTTTCAGAAGGATCGACAGCTTTACGTTGCCTACATTTCTCTTGCTCTACCACCGCCTCTCCAAACTCCCTGGAGCATCAAACCCAGAGGCTAAACCTGGCATTTAAGGACTTTGGCATCTCCCTTCCTTTCTGAAACAATCTGCCTGTCCAGCCAAAGTGAGTCGCTTGCTGTCCCTGGAGTTCCGCTCCCAAGTGCTGTCAAGCCAGGAATGCCGACGGCACCTGCCTTCCCCCGCCCAGAATCCCAGCAGGGCCTCAGAGCCCTATCTGTGGGTGAGCAGGCCACTGTCCTGGGAGCGTCACTGCCTCAGCTTCCTTCTGGGGGGGTTTGGTGCCCTGATGAGTCCAGGGCAGGGAAGCGATGGCTCCCGCCAGCTCTGTCCCCATCGCTGGAGAGGACACCGCACCCAGGTCTTCCAAGTTCCTAGGAACCGAACCTCGGACACTCTCTAAATAGGCTTCCAGCGCCAGAGCTTCCTGCCAGTAGAGGGCACTCAAAGCCCTGCTCACAGCTCTAGAGCTGGGGCTGGAGGGAATTTGAACAGGTGAGCTGGAGAGAACAGCTCACCTGTTCCCTGGACCTCAGGCGGTAATTCCCCACCCAGGCTTGGTGAGCTGGGGCCAGGGACAACTTCCCTTCTGGAGACTCAGGCAGTCCCTCATTTCCTTGGTGTGTCTATGGCTGTCGGTGAGCCCCTGCGACTCCTCCCATGTACCAGAGGATGTCAGGGTCTTCCAGGATCCTGCCCTCCCTCCTTTAACCCACACATTTTCCACTTTGTCAGGTTCCCTGCCATCCTACCGCCAAGCTTTGCCCTGGCTGGTCCTGCGGCCTGGAATGTGCCACCTACTCCCTTCACCCGCCACAGTCCACCCTCTGAGGTCTCACGGCCCTAGCTCCTGCAGGAAGCCCCCTCTCACTCTCCCTGGGTTCCAGCAACTGCCCAGGTGTCCTGTGAGCAAGGGCGGCTGGAGAGAGGCTTCCTGTCATGAGAGGCAGCGCCTCCACTTGACTCTGAAGCCCTCGGAGGGAGGGCAGGTGAAGGGCTTGGCATGGGGGTGCCCCATGGAAACTCTCTAAGCAGGTGAGGTTCGGGGGCAGAGCTGGTAGGCGTCCAAGGTCACTCCCCCACCGCTGTGCCTCAGAGCTCCCCAGGCATCCACATTCTACACTCGTGCCCTCGGTTGGTTCCCGTGGGCACAGGTGTAGAACACGTGACCCCAGGTCCCCACCACGCACACCTGCTACTTCCACTACAGAGGGAGGGACCTATGAGTCTAAGAAGGCGCTTCCCCGGGGTCTCGGGCCTGTACAGGCCTTGCCCCCCATACCTTCTGCACGGATGACCACCTGGGACCACCTGCCTGAGAGAGGGGCAGCCGTAGATGGCCTGGTCCACTCTTGGGGGGAAGAACAGAAGACACCAAGTTATGCGAGGGGGTGGAGCTGGACACATACTGAGGCATCACAGCCCCTGCCCCACACGCCCCTTAGAGGCAGCAACACTATAAGGAGTGGCTGTGCCTACACTGGCCAAAACAACTGGGTCCAAATCTACCGCAGAGGCAGCATCTACACTATTGCAGCCTGTGGGGGGCCACGCAGATGCAAAGCCAGCTAGATGGGAGGTGGCCCCATACCTGAGAATCTGCTTACTCTTCAGCGAGACCCTTCTACACTCCCTGCCTGGTCCCCGTTCCGGCTGAGGGACAGAGCTGGGCCAGGCCCCGTCTCTGGGCCCAGACCTCTCTGAGCTGGTGTCTCTGGCTAATGGCTGCAAAGTGGGACATGTGTTCTGGCTGAGATCTTAGATGTGTCCAGAAGTGTCCCAGGCCTCCTGTCCAGCCCCAGTCCTGGGATGGGAGCCTCCCCCAGCGTCCGACCTGCCTCCCTGGTCACTGCCTGTTCACCCAGCATGAGTCAACCCCCAAATGCCACAGTGCTCAGCCCCTAGGCTCACGGGACACAGCCAGGAAGGCAGGCAGGGCTGGCAAAGAACTGCCCTGTGCCCAGATTTCAAAGGCCAAACCCAGAGGGACGGGGGAGGGCTGCCGTCTTTGGCTTCTTGAGGGGATTATACACAATGGTGGCTGTGGGAAAAGAAAAGGAAAAGCTACCAGCTAACAAGTGTGGAAGCCTTTCCAGATGGGAGCGGGGAGCCTTTGGACCCCAATTAACTTTAGTATGATGTTCAGTGGGAAGATGAGGCCGCCAAACCCAAATTGGCAAGGGCTTAATTAGAGCCACGAGAAAACCAGCCCTGAAGGCATTTGCTTCCCAGCCATCTCCCTCCACCCTGCGTGGCCCAGCCCAGGGAAGGATTAGTGTCTCCAGTGGCTTTTTCCGCCTCCAGTGCTGTCCTCCAGACAGCTTAAAATCGGCAGGCGGGATAAATATCTGGGCCAGGAGTCCGAGGGCCCAGCAGGACTCTGGTCAAAGAGCCCGAAGCACCTGTTGGGAGGCACCCGGGGGGATTCAGGATCTTTCAGGGACTGTGGTCTGGGAGGGGGGAGAGTCCTGGCTGGGCTGCCCAGAGACACACTCAGGTGTGCGGGAAGCAAGTTCTTACCACGGGCTGTGCAGTGTGCCAAGGCCCCATGGAAGCCTGGCCTGCTCCTTCAGAGCTGGGAAGCCCTGCAAGCCAGGCCTTAAAGACAGCACAACCTCAGCTGGGCGCGGTGGCTCACGCCTATAATCCCAGCACTTTGGGAGGCAGAGACGGGTGGATCACCTGAGGTCAGGAGTTCGAGGCCAGCCTGGCCAACATGATGAAACCCTGTCTCTACTAAAAATACAAAAAAAAAAAAAAATGAGCTGGGCTTGGTGGACACCTATACTAGGTGGACACCTATAGTCCCAGCTACTCAGGAGGCTGAGGCAGGAGAATCACTTGAACCCAGGAGGCAGAGGTTGCAGTGCACCAGGATTGCACTCCAGCCTGGGCGACAAAGCGAGACTCTGTCTCAAAAAAAAAAAAAAAAAAAAGGCAGCACTACCTCACGGATCCTGGAGGCCTCAGGGCAATAGCTGCGGGTGGCTGAGTTGCCATGCCCTGAGTTCAAATCCTGCCCGTGCCTCTCCATAATTCTGGGGCCCTGGGAAACTGCCTCTTTCTTTTTTCTTCTGAAACAGCTTGATTGAGGTGTAATTACATATCATAAAATCCAGCTGCTGCTACCTAAGCCTCAATCCCCTCACCTGTGGGACTAGGAAAATAACAGCCTCCATCTCACAGAGCTGTGAGCCCAGAATATGATGATCCAATGATCCGAGCACAGCCTTTAGCCCAGGAGAACTCACCCTCAGCAACTGCAATGATCATCTTTATTAATGGGGGCTCCGGGCAGGAGATTCAGCTGCTGAAGAGGAAGGAGGAGCCCCTAGACGTGGGCTGGGGAGGCCACTGGCTCCACTTTGGAGCCACCTCCTCCCCTAATGTCCCACTTCTTGACACAGGGCTGAGGGTGCAGAGCAGCACTGCCTCACCAGGAGGGAGGGTGTGCCTCCTGCTCACTGAGGGGGATGCTCACCTCCCCCACATTCACCACTCCAGCCTGTGACTTTTCCTCTTAAATTCCCAACTTTGCACAATCTGCCCAGCCTCCCACAGCTGCCCTGGCACCAACTCAGACGCAGCTCTGCACATGGATTCAAGGTTCCTGTGTGTGTGTGTGTGTGTTCGTGCATGCATTTGTGTACGTGTGCATGTGCACAAATGTGACATGGAGAGTACCTGACCTCCCAGCCGGACAGACCACTGTTTGGGGACAGGCACAGCACCCGCCATCACTGTTTTTGCTTCTGTCTGCCCACCACAGGCTCGGCAACAAAGCACAGGTCCCTGTGTCTGGGCCAACCTGTGACTGAAGTCCAGAATTCTCAGAGTGACCCATGTCCTCCACCCAAGGAGGACTCCTGGGCCAGGAGGCTTCCCCGAAATCCTCCAGTCTTCTGACCAGCCCCTGCCTCCTGTAAATGCCTCCCACAGTAGGAAGAGGGGACCGGCCCTCGATGGCCTAGGAAGGAGGAGGACTTTCTCTCGGCATTTGCCCCCACTGGGGAGCCTGAGTGCCCACCTCGCAATAGGCGGGGGCAGGAGCTGACGGAGGGACTCTGTTCTTTAGAAATGCCGCCCCTCCAGGGGGAAGGAGCAGTGGGGCAGTTCCCCTGGGATCAGAGAGAGAGAGGGCCAGGGCACTGCCAAAGGGGTCAGAAGTCCCTACCAGGTCC
The DNA here is from genome assembly GCF_001604975.1 of Cebus imitator. Taxonomy (NCBI): domain Eukaryota; kingdom Metazoa; phylum Chordata; class Mammalia; order Primates; family Cebidae; genus Cebus; species Cebus imitator. The sequence continues at coordinate 278,550 of NW_016108077.1, read as the reverse complement.
TCCCTGCAGGGTGGTGGCGGACAGGGTAGGGCAGGCACCCCTCCCTGGCTGGGACCGGGAAGAATATCCCTTGGTCACCGTCTTCCTGGTGGCCTCTGGGAAGAATAAATCCTTTAGGCCCCTGGCACTTGCAGTGCACAGAGTCCAGGGACACGCCCCAGGTGAGTCCAGGGGAGGGCAGAGGCCCACCCCAGTACCCCCAGCCTTGAATACATGCGAATCCCTCCTCTGGAGGGGAGTGAGAATCAGGTTTTCATGCTTGTCTGTGGCAGAAACCCGAGTTGGTGGAATGTCTGCCCCTGGCCTGGCCTTGGACCAGACACGCAGCCCCTGGTGTCCAAACCCGGCTCCAGAGGCACCCTCTGCCCTGCTGATCAGAGACCTTTGCTCTCTGGGCTAACCCTGCTCTGTCCATCCCACGGTGGGCTGCTGAGGGGCTGGGGTCAGAGAGGCCCTGGGCGCCAGGTGGGGGCAGGATGGGGGCGGGGCTCCAGGACCACGGAGGCAGAAGCCCTGTTGGGAGACAAGGCCGGTCTTTGACTGCATGTCAGGATGGCCTCGCTGCCCCCAGCACCTTTCTTTCCAGTTTCCCCAGCCGTCTGGCCACACTGGTCTGGGAGCCCTTCCAAGCAATGGCTTGGAGGGGCAGGAGGAAGACGATTTCGGAAGCCGAACTGACCCTTGAGTCCCCTGGCTGGGCTCAGGAACGGGTTGACCCAGGCAACCTAGAAGCCCCTTTGGCCTGTGGCCTCCCAGCTCTAGGGCTCTAGTGTCTCTAAGAGCCAAGCCCCTGCTCTCTCCCCAGGGCTGCCGACCCTCCCACCCCGAGAGAGGGTGACTCAGGCTAGAAGCGGGAGAGGTGAGACGGCAGGGGTCACTGGACCCTGGCACCCACCTGTGGGCTGTGGGGTGCTGGGAGCTGTAGGGGCCCAGGCAGTTGACGTAGAGAGGACAGGGGTGGTGGGGGCCCCTGTCACTGCCGTGGTGGCTGCGGTGGCCACAGGGCCTTTGGGGTTGGGGTCTTTCCGGGACCTGCTGATGCCTGGTGAGAGATGGGAAAAGGAGGACAGGCTGGGGGGGTTGCCGGGGTGGGGACACCACAGAGAAGCAACTTACCTCGGCCGTGCAGACCAGCATTCCCGCAGGGTCCAGCATCTTTCTGTCGCCCTCTGGGCACTGGCTTCCCAGCCAGGGGCTCTCTGGGTCCGGGAAGGACAACTTGGATGGGATGTGGGGCCCCACAGAGCCCTGGTGGAGGGTGACGGCGCACCCCAGAGGCATTGCTGAGATTTGGGATCTGCTACTGGCTGGCTCTTGACATTGACCAGCCCTTTCCTGCTGCCTCTCAGAGCAGATGGCCACCTCCCAGGGGGAGGGGTTTGCAAGGCTGAAATGGGAGGCTGTGCCTGGCACCCTGTGAGCATTTGGGGACAGCCTGTGGGCACCATGTCACCCTTGCCCTCCTGGAGAATTCTCAGGACTCCAATCTTCTGCAGGTGCCCCTCCCTGGACTGACTCTCCTGGGACTTGAGCTGACCTGGACAAGCAGAGCCCTGGGCCAAGCTGGCTGGAGAGGCTGCCAGGGGTAGGCTGCCTCCACGGTCAGACTGGAGGGCGGAATCTGCCCCGGTCGGGGAAGTTCACCCAACTCTTGCCTGGCAGGAGAGACTCCTCTCCCAGATCTGGGTGGGAGAAGAGGCCCCGGTGGCAGGAGGAACGGGGAGTCCACCCAGGGGTCAAGGGACCTGCAAAAGGTCCTGTCCTGTTTTCCAAAGCAGCACTGATGGAGCTCCTGAGAGAGCCTGGGATATGGGGCCGCAGGCCACGGCCAAATGACATATGACACATGACATATGATGTGGAGGGGCGAGAGGTGGAGAAGCAGATGGGGCGTAATTAGAGGAGAGAGCGAATAGGTCCAAGTCCCAGAGGGGACACCGAAGCCCCTTTTTTCTCTCCTGCTTTTTCCAAGACATGCAAAGAGGCTGGTGCAGTGGGGCCCCGGCCGCCCTCCGCAGGTGTGTACTTACTGCCAAAGGAACCTGCAGCGGAACCTGCGGGAGAGAGAGGGGTGTGAGCTGACTGCCTGCAAGGGAGGGGCCTGGCTGTGTCCCCCCAGCAGAGGGGTCAGCAGGGCAGGAGAAACACTTGAGGGTCTCCCTCTCGCAAGAGCACCTGCTCCACTACACGGCTGCTAGCAATGGTGGTGACCTGCAGGGTGTGGACAGGGGTGGATTATCCCGTTTCGTCCTCACTGCAGCCCTGGGACAGAGGAACCACTATTGGCCCATTCTGCAGAGGGAGATACTGAGTCTCAAAGCCATGACTTATCCTTGGGGACATGCTGATGGGTGCCAAACCCTCCACAGGGAGCTGCCCACACACTCCTCTTACTTTAGACTTTTGGACCCACTGGGGAGTGCATGCAGGGTTCCGGTCCAGCCAAGGCAACGTGGCTGGAAAAGCAGCCGAGAAACCCTGGGAGCCACTGCCAGGGTTCGAGTGCGTCCCACGTCCTGGGCACGGCATCAACATCCCCTACATGAACCGCACCATCCTCGCAAAAAACCAATGATGGAGTTTCCTTCCCGATTCCGCAGCTGAGGACACACGGCTGGGGAGAAATAAGCTGGGAGTGGGCGAGGCCTGACAAACCTGGCAGGTCTCTGTGTGTCCAGGGGATGCAGGAGGCCGACGATCCTGGTGTGACCAGGGCGAAAGCCCAGGGTGAGATGCGTCACAGTTGCAAAAGGAAGGAGTTGGTGCCACAGCTTTCCCCACGGAGTTCCCGAGAAAGGGATGTGTGGCACCTGGGTTTCTCCTGGGGAAGCCAAGGCCACGGCCAGCAGGACGGCCCGGGAGGCCTGAGAGGAGGAGCCCATCCTCACCCACTCCTTCCACCACCTCCAGGTCTGCTAGACCCTCAGGACACGTCGGAATGCAGCCACAGTGAGCAAGGGCCCGGACGGGGTGGTGGCCAAGTGAGGCCCCCTGGGGACAGGTGGGACATAGGCAGAGCACAGGGAGATCCTGGGTCCTCTAAGTTGAGCCCTGGAGGCAAGGAGCTGGCCAGGTGAGGGCAGAGGGGTGAGGAGGTGGGAAGACACTGGGAGAGTGAGGGCTACTGCAGGGCTGAGGGGGGCTTTGGGAGAGAGGGCGGGGGGATGGAGGGAAGTTGGAAGAATGTAGCGGGGAGGAGGGTCACCAGTCAAGGTGACCCCCAGACTTGCAGCTTGGCCCGTGGGGGTCCGTGCCACTTACTGAGGAGGGGTCATGATGGGGACAGGTGAGAGCAAAATCAGCCTCTGTCTCCTTGGGCTGTTTCCTGCTGGAGCCCCAGGGAAGGCAGGAGGCTCGGGTGCTGAGGACAGCAGCGCCTCCAGCCTCACCGCTACCCTTGCAAACGCCAGAAGAAATCCCTCCTTCCTGGGACTTGGGGGACTCCCAGGGAAGCAGGAGGTGGGGCCAACTCTGGGAGTCTCCCCTAAATAAGGAAGCTCCAGCTGCCCAGCCCCTACAGGCCTGTCTGTCCATCGCTGGCTAGACCAGGGGTGGTGACTGGGGGTGAGGGTGGGGACAGTGGGTCCTCCTAGGTGTGGCCAGCAGGTAAGAGCCTCAGGCCCATCGATGGGCAGATGGGAGGCCTTGCAGAACCCCCAGGTGCAGGGGGCAAGTAGAAGATAAAAGCCAGACATGGCCAGACGCGGCGGCTCATGCCTGTAATCCCAGCACTTTGGGAGGCCAAGGCAGGAGGGTCACTAGAGCTCAGGAGTTCGAGACCAGCCTGGGCAACATGGCAAAACCCTGTCCCTACAAAACCACATAAATTAGCTGGGCATGGTGGTCCCAGCTAGTTGGGAGGCTGAAGTGGGAGGATCGCTTAAGTCTGGGAGGTTGAGGCTGCGGTGAGCAGTGACTGCGCCACTGACTGCAGCCTGGGCGACAGAGTGAGAGACCTGTCTCTAAAAAAAAATAAAAATAAAGAGGGCGTGATGATGGAGAGAATGGAGGCAGGGAGGAGAGAAGGGAGAGAGGCCCTCAGGACAGACAAAGGAGAGGCAGATTTGTGAGTCAGGGAGAGAGTGACAGCCACTAAAGAGAGGCCTCGGGAAAGGCTCTGGACAAATAACTGGGGATAGGAAGCTGGGTGGAGGCAGTGGCTGGAGTGGGCTGCCAGCCCCTGGGGCGCTCTTTGTGCCTTTGAAGACCTGAGAGTGCTGTTTGGTGCCTGCCAAATCACCCCTTCAAAGGCCTGTCTGACTGCCTGCGGCAGCACATGTGTGACAGGCCTGTCATGGCCTCTGCATGTGGCTTTCAGCTTTGATCAGCCTAAAGTCTCGTAAATCTTTCACCCGTCCAGGGAGGATGCCCAGATGGGGTGCAGGAGCCCACTGCCCCGGCCTGGTGTGGGGGTCAGATCCAGGAGCTGCTCTGAGCCCTGGTGTTTGCACGGAACTCACTGTGAGACCCGGGAAGGCCCCGGGAGTCACTGGGCCTCGGTCTGCTCATCTGGAGAATGGGCCGTAATAAGGACACCACCCTGCGGGGCTATGTGAGGGCGAAGCAAGACGAAGCAGAAAGAGCCTGGGATGGCTCCCCTGGCACGGCCGAGTGAGGACAGGACAGGGGTGGCAGAGAGCGTGTGTGGGGCACTGTGGAGCTGCCCCCACACGCCTCTTATTTTAGGCTTTTGGCCCCACTGGAGAGAGGACAAGAACACTTGTATGCAGGGTTCCTGTCTGACAAAGGCAGCATGGCTGGAAAACCGGCCGAGAAAAGCCCTGGGAGCGGCCGCCAGAGGTCGAGCCGCCGCCAGGAGTTGAGGACACAGCTGTAAAACAGGCGAATAGGAGCCCAGCTCCCAGGGCTGCTCTGAGGACGGCGGGGAGTGCTGAACACGCGACACTTGGCCTTTGTGGCTCGCTCCAAACACCCCAGAGATGCTCATGATCAGGGATGCTGCTGCTGATCCCCTACCTGAAGTGGGGTTCCCACCCCCATCACTTCCTGCCATCCCAAGGGGGTCCCCGGCCAGCCTTCAGGGGGTAAGAAGGGGAAGCGTTGCAGAAATGCCGCTGAGCAGCTCGTCTGGGGTTTCCCTGTGGATCGGGGCTGGAAGGGCAGCTTAGCGTTCTACAGGATGCAGGTGTTCTAGAGGGACTTGTTAACAAACCTGGCGCGTGGGAGCTGCAGAACAAGGGGGTGTGTGTGTGTGTGTGGGCGTGCATGCCTGTGTGTTTCTGTGCATGCACGTGTTTGTACATTTATATGTGTCCATGCCCGTGCATGCAGCTCGTATCTTCCTATGTGCACATTTGCATGCATGTGCCCTCGTATGTGCCTGTGTGCCGGTATGTGTGTGTGTGTATGTGTATGATCCACAGCTCCTGGGATGGATGGGCGGGAGAGACTGCAGCCATGCGGGCTCATGGCCCGGGGCGTGGCACGTACAGGCGTTGGGAGAGCCGTGGGGCAGCGGCAGGTAGGAGCCGGCCCGCCAGGACCGCGTGCGGAAGTTCTTCTTGCACTTGCCGCAGTCAGGGCCGGTGGTGTTGTGCTCGCACTCACACTGCAGGCTGCCCTCCCGGATGGAGCACAGGTTGGCGTGCAGGTTGCACTTGCACCTGGGGAGACACCGAGAGGGCAGAGATGTCAGAGAGCTCACGGGCAGCCTGGCCTGGACTTTGGGGAAAGGGGTGCCTCCCAGGAGGCGTTGGGCTGCCCAGGAAGAAACCCTGGAGGCCGCCAGCCCAAGCTTCGGGGCAGAAACTCCTTGATTGCCCTCCTGCAGAGAGATCAACGTTGTGTGTTCCAAAGGCTGCCCCTACACTCACTGTGTGGCTCTCCTCTCCACTCTGATGCTGGGTTCAATGATTCCCCACATCTCAGTTGGGGACAGTGATGATACTCCCTTGTCCTAGATGCTAGATTCTTAGTAACGCAGCTTCAGAACACCCTAGGACCGCACCCCTCACCCAACTTTTTTTTTGAGATGCAGTCTCACACTGTCATCTGGGCTGAAGTGCAATGGCCTGACCATGGCTTATTGCAACCTCCACCCCCGCTTCCCCCTTCCCCGTTGAAGTGATTCTCCTGCCTCAGCCTCCTGAGTAGCTGGGATTACAGGCATGGCTAATTCTTTTGTAGTTTTAGTAGAGATGGGGTTTCTCCACCTTGGCCAGGCTGGTCTTGAACTCCTGAACTCGTGATCTGCTGCCTCGGCCTCCCGAGTGCTGAGAATGCTGAGATTACAGGCGTGAGCCACACTCCTGGCTTGATCACCCTAGCTCTTGGCTGAGGTGGGTTGATGGGTGGCAGGGGCTTCTGCCAGCCCCTGGTGTAGATGGGGACCCGGCCATGGGCTGCATCTCATTGTGTAGACAGGCACCTGGCTTTGGCCTGGACCTCTGCTGTCAGCTTGTGGCCCATGGCCACGCCCTTGAGGGTGACAGAACCCCGAACTCCCACGCCCTGTCAGTTCATACACACATGTGTTATTCATCCATTCATTCAAACATTTAGAAGCGACTCATTATTCTGAAAACTGGTAAATAAAGGGAAAGAATCAAGCATTTATCCTGCCTGTCCTATATAAACTGTACCTCGGGGTAACTGACAGTTGATGAGGGGAAGTTTCTTTTTATAGAAGCATTTCAGGAGAGAATTAGCAATCCCTAATGAATGAATGGCTCCAGGCACAGAGCCGCACCAGCCCCAGACTTCCCAAGAGAGGCCAGCAGAGAGTGAGCTTCTCTAGAAGAGAAGAGAAGCTCCCACGCGGAGCTGTCTCACCAAAGCAATTGAACCTGAATCAGATCAAGTCTCTAGATCCAGCTGTGAGCACCCGGGAAAGACGGAGGACAGAGCATCACACTGGCTGACACCAGGGGGCGACGTCTGCAAGATCCAGACTGGAGGATACTCTGGCAGTAATGACCCAGTTTTTTCAACTGATGAGGAATTGCATGGGAGAAAAAATTGATATGGAAAAAGGATGGACCTAGAGCAAGAGCAGCCTCAAAAACATACCAGTTAATGGCAGAAGCGAAGCTCCTCTGGCCCTTGGTTCAAACAACCTGTAAAATCAAACACGCAAACAAATGGAATGTATATTTATGAGATAACTGGAAATTTGGACATTGCCTATATTAGATGATATTAAATTAGTGTTTACTAGGTGTGATGATGATAGTGTGGCTATGTTTTTTAAAGTCCTTATCTTTTAGAGGATCACACAGGCCAGGCATGGTGATGCACACCTGTAATCCCAGCACTTTAGGAGGCTGAGGCAGGAGGACTGAGCCCAGGAATTTGAGGTCAGCCTGGGTAACATAGTGAGATCCCATTTCTACAAAAAATTAAAAAAATAGCCAGTGTGGTGGCGCATGCCTGCAGTCCTAGCTTCTCAAGAGGCTAGGGCGGGGGGGATCCCTTGAGCCTAGGAGTTTGAGGCTGCAGCGAGCCATGTTTGCACCACTACACTGTAGCCTGGGGAACAGAGCAAGACTGTTTCAAAAAAGAAAAGAAAAGAAAAAAAAAAGGGCCAGGTGTGGTGGCTCAGGGCTGTAATCCCAGCACTTTGGGAGACCAAAGCAGGTGGATCACCTGAGGTCAGGAGTTCGAGACTAGCCTGGCCAACAGGTCAAAACCCCATCTCTACTAAAAATACAAAATTAGCCAGGTGTGGTGATGCATTCGGTAACCCCAGCTACTGAGAGGCCGAGGCAGAAGAATTGCTTGAACCTGGTAGGCGGAGGTTGCAGTGAGCCATTGCACCACTACACTCCAGCTCGGGAAACAGAGCAAGACTCCATTTCAAAAGAGAGAGAGAGAGACAGAGAGATACACACAGAAATATTTACAGATAAAATTTTCTGATGGGCAGAGGTACAGATGAAACAAGAAGGTCCACTAGTTGATAACTACAGTCAGGTTGGGGGAACACAGAGGTGCGTCATAGAAGATTCTCTCTTCTTTTGTGTCGGAAATTCTCCATGATAAAAAGTGGAGGAGAGAGAGTGTGTTCTATATCCTGATGTGGGAAGATTTCCAAGATACATTGTCAATATTTGGAAAAAGCAAATTGCAGAACAATGGGTTTAGCAGAATCCTATTTTTATTATAATATGGAAATAAAAATATTTATCAGGCACCTGTTATGTGGCAGGCTCTGAGCTGGGAACAGTGAGTGTAATGTCAACGAAGCAGATGGCTCCCTGCCCCGATGATGCTTGGGGTCTAGCAGGGAGACAATGAACACAATCAGTGATTGGAGGGGACAGGGAGGGAGGATAAAGAGGTGGCACACAAGGGGTTTTTAGGGCAGTGAGACCATTCTTTATGATGCCGCGATGATAGATACTTGGCATTACACATATGGCGAAACCCACTGATGTGTCCGACACAGAGTGAGTCCTAATGTAAACCACAGGCTCTAGTGAATGATACCGCATCAGCGTTGGCTCAAAACTGTAACACATATATCCCATGATAGGGGAAACTGTGTGGAAAGAACTCTCTGTACTATCTGCTCAGTTTTCTGTGTACCTGAAACTGCTCTAAAAATAAGGTCTATTAATTATAAAAATAATAATCACACACATCTTCAAGTGTTCACTTGAACTCTTAAAAGAGCCCAGGCATTGTGCAAAGAAGGAGGTATCACGGGAGTCCGGGCTTCCCAGGAAGAACAGTTGGTTTTTTTTTTTTTTAGACGGAGTCTTGGACTGCAGTGCAGTGGCGCGATCTCAGCTCACTGCAACTTTCGCCTCCCGGGTTCAAGCGATTCTCCTGCCTCAGCCTCCCGAGTAGCTGGGACTACAGGCACCCATCACCACGCCTGGCTAATTTTTATATTTTTAGTAGAGACGGAGTTTCACCATGTTGGCCAGGCTGGTCTCAAACTCCTGACCTTGTGATCCACCCATCTCAGCCTCTCAACGTGCCGGGATTACAAGTATGAGCCACCACACCAGACTTTTTTTTTTCTTTTTAGACGGAGGCTTGCTCTGTATCCCAGGCTGGAGTGCAATGGTGCAATCTCAGCTCACTGCAACCTCAGCCTCCCAAGTTCAAGCGATTCTCCTGCCTCAGCCTCCCCAGTAGCTGGGATCACAGGTGCCTGCCACCTCGCCCAGCTAATTTTTGTATTTCTTTAGTAGAGATGGGGTTTCACCGTGTTGGCCAGGCTGGTCTCGAACTCCTGACCTCAGGTGATCCACTCGCCTCAGCCTCCCAAAGTGCCGGGATTACAGGTGTGAGCCACCACATCCGTCAGAAGAAGAGTTTTAAACTAAGACCTGAAGGAGGATCAAGAATTGACAGCCCAGCAGGGGAGAACCTTCTAGAAAGAGGCAAGAGCATAAGAAAAGCCCTGGGGCTGAGAGGTCAACTGGTGAAGTCTGTAATGAAGCTGGGGGTGGAGAAGGCCAGGCCAGGAGACAGAGATGGGATCTGACCGCGAGTCTTTGGCGGATTGGACGTGTCCTGCTCTGGTCCTTTTTTTTTTTTTTTTTTTTTTTTTTTTTTTTTTTTTTGAGACAGAGTTTCACTCTTATTGCCCAGGCTGGAGTGCAATGGGGTGATCTCAGCTCACCGCAATCTCTGCCTCCCAGGTTCAAATGATTCTCCTGCCCCAGTCTTCCGAAGAGCTGGGACGACAGGCACCAGCCACCACGCCCGGCTGATTTTTATATTTTTAGTAGGGATGGGGTTTCACTATGTTGGCCGGGCTGGTCTCCAACTCCTGACCTCCTGATCCTCCTGCCTCAGCCTCCCACAATGCTGATTACAGGCGTGAGCCACTGCACTGGCCTGGTCCATATTTTATATCACTGTAACTGCTTCATGGAGAATGGCTTGCCTGGGAGACAAAAGCCTGGGCAGGGAGAGCAGTGAGACCCCGCGGACCGAGCCTGGACCGGGGCAGGGCACCGGGGCCCACCCGTCTGGCCCGGGGTGTGCGGGATTGCCTCCTTCGTGGCTCCCGTCCTTTCAGAGATGGTTTCCAGGAGGTGTAACTGACATCTCTTCTCTCTTCATGCTTCCCTTCCGCTGGGCTGGGTGAGACTTCTTTTTTTCTTACCTCACACTCCCCAAATCCTCCCGGATGCCACAGGCTGCAGAGCTCCCTCCTCTTGTTCAGCCTCCCTCAGTCCTGCCAGGAGCTTCCTCTGAGCCCTCCTGCCTCGGCTCTGCCCCGCCTCTGTCCCCATCTGACTGGAAATGAAGGTTCCCGTGGGGCTGCCTTCCTGAGCAAGGATCTGGGTGGGGAAACGGTGACCCTGGTATCTACCATCCCGGGGCTCCCAACTGACCCCCATCTGCCAGCTTTGGTCACCAGGGCTGCCTTCTTTCTTGGGGTCTTCTCTCTGTCCTTGAATTATCCTGCAGAATGGTTAGGGAAATTATGGCACATCCAGGCGATGCAATCTTTGTGTTTTTTGAGACAGAGTCTCACTCTGTCACCCAGGCTGGAGTACTGTGGCATAATCTTGGCTCACTGCAACTTCGGCCCCTTGGGCTCAAGCAATTCTCCCTCTTCAGCCTCCCGAGTAGCTGGGACCACAGTTGCATGCCACCATGCCTGGCTAATTTTATTTTTATTTTTTGTGGAGATGGGGTCTTCCTGTGTTGCCCAGGCTGGTCTAAAAGTCCTGGGCTCAAGTAATCTGCCCACCTCAGCCTCCCAAAGTGCTGGGATTACAGGTGTGAGCCCCCGTCCCTGGCCTAAAGTCCCTGTTTTAGAAATGTCATTTAGAAGGCCTGGGTGGAGAAGGCAGCTGGTCCTGCGTGCATGCCTTTCCTCCCAGGAGAAGGGGAGAATCCTGCAGGCCCTGGGCTGGGGGCAGGAGAGGGGATGCTCGGGAACCCACCACTTTAGGTTACATGCTGTCCACTGTGCCATGACGCTCAGTTCCCAGGACAAAGGACATCTTTGGAATTCTCTGGAATGGAATTCCAGGGCAGAGCAAGGGCCCTGGCCAGCAGCACCAGACACCGCTGAAGTCTGTGTTATTTTAACTCCATCTTCCCCTGAGAGTCTGGACACTAACCCTGTTGAATTTTTACTACAACACCAACCTGAAATAAATAGAGCATTAAAAAGCCTGTTCACCCTTTCCCTGGTGTTCCTGTCCCTCCATTGCCACACCCATGCTGCAGGACTGCTATGTGCTTAGCTCTGGGAAAGGCACAGAGGGACATGGCAGGCAGCTATCGGTACAGGTGACCCTTCTTTCTGGAGACGCCAGATCCCGGAGATGGTCCTTGGCAAGGAAAGTCCCCGTGCTTAAACCTTTTTGGCCAAGCAAATGATGCTCTCCAAATCCCCTGACATCTGCTCCTTGATCCTACCTCACTCCACTGAGGTGTCATAGTACATCTCAGCAGATTAAAGGCTCTGACAAGGCCTGCAGGGAGGAAACCTCTCTGACTGTATCTAACAAGAGTTTGTCTGCAAAATCTGACCTGGGGAGGTTTTAACTTCCTTCTTCTGAATTCCTATTTAACACCCCCGCTGAGCTGGCTGGAGAGGAACATCTCAGCTGTATGAAACCGGGGATGTGCTCTGTACCACTGGGCTGGGATATTTTTAGATATCAGCTACATAAAGAAAAGATTGCCATCAACTTTGGGTGATCACATTGACCTTGGCTTAGTAAATATGCATGGAAGACCAGCTGAATCCAAGAAGCAATCGTGACCGTGAGAACAGGTAGCCATCAGATGTCAGAGCTGGACAGGCCAGGTAGTGCAGGTGGGGAGGTCACCCAAGGTCACGCAGCTGGTTTCTCCTGCCCCAAATCCAGACATCCCTCTCCAGCTGGCTCTGCCCAGGCCCCGTCCTGGCCAGCCCCTCCTGTCAGTCTTGTATTGCTTGGGAACAGGAGAAGATGTTCCAGCCTCTTCAACTCCCTGGCTGAACCCCAGAACGAGCACAGTGCCTCCTCTTCCAAAGGAGAGAAGAACTTCCCTGCCTGGCGGGGCTGCAGGGAGGAGCTGGCACAGAGTCGGGCAAAGCGGGCAAAACTGGCACAGACATGGCGCCTGGTCAATGAGGGGGCTTCCTGGTCCCCCTGCCTTTTGCGGGTCACTGTGGTGGTACCGGCTCTGTGTCTGTGTGTGTGGACGTGGTGTTTTGTGTGTGACCTCTTGACCTCTCTGGCTCTCTCAGTGCCCCTCTCTCGATGTCTCTGTCCAGCAGATGTTCTGATCTTGCTTTCCTCTGGGCCTTTGCAGACGCTGTTCCCTCTGCCTGGAATGTACTACAGGTTCCTCCCCTTCTCCTAGAGCTGACACTTAGAGGTGGTTTCAGATTCTAGGCCAAATGCCATTTCTTTGGGGAGGCCTTTCACAAACCCTACCTCCAATCAGCCCCTGCTACACTCTCCCTCCCCGTAAAACTCATCATGATCAGTGTTGGCTCCCAAAGTGGGGTATACCAGATGATCGGGGAAGCATAGACTGTAAAATGGCTGTGTAGGCTAGTCTTTATTTTTGAATACATAGCATGTTTTTTAAAATGTCAAACTCATGAGACCTGGGATCTCAAAGATTATTGCCTAAGCTCAAATTTTTAAAAGTATATTAATTTATTATTAGGTAAATAAATAAATAAATAATATGGGACACCCACATAAAAAGAATGAAGTTAAGCCCTTACTTTGTACCACATACAAAAATTAACTCAAAATGGATCAAAGACCTGCAAACTAGAAAACTCTCAGATGGAAACGCAGGGAGCTGGGCACGATGGCTCACACTTGTAATCTCAGCACTTTGGGAGGCTGAGGCGGGCAGATCACCTGAGGTCAGGAGGTGGAGTTGGTCAACATAGTGAAACCTGGCCTCTACTAAAAATAGAAAAATTAGGGAGATGTGGTGGTGGGCACGTGTAATCCTAGCTATTTGGGAAGTCTTGAGGCAGGAGAATCACTTGAACCCAGGAGGCAGAGGTTGCAGTGAACTGAGTTTGCACTGCGGCCTGAGCACAGAGCGAGGCTCTGTCTCAAAAAAACAAAAAAAGAAGGAAACACAGGGGCAAATCTTCATGCCCTTGAATTAAGCAATGGTTTCTTAGGATGCCAAAAGCAAAAGCAGCAGAAAAAAAAATAGGTAAATTAGACTTCATCAAAACTAAATATTTTTGTACTTCAGAGGACACTGTCAGGAAAGTGAAAAGACGACCCACAGAATGGGAGAAAAATTTGCAAGTCATGACACAGCTGAAAAGGAACTTATCTCTAGAATATCTAATGAACACTTAAAACTCCATAATAAAACGACAAATAATCCAGTTTTTAAAATGAGGAAAGGATCGGCACAGACATTTATCCAAAGACGACGCACAAATGACCAACAAGCACATGAAAAAATGCTCAACATCATAGCCCGAGCCTACAGCCGTCAGGGCAATGCAAACCAGAGCATAATGAGATGCCGCTTCACACTCACCAGGATGGGGAGAGTCAAAAAGACAGGTCATCACGTGCTAGTGAGGATGCAGGGAAATTAGAACTCTCAGATGCTGCTAATGGGAATGTAAAATTGCATAGCTGCTGGCCAGGCGTGGTGGCTCACACCTGTAATCCCAGCACTTTGGGAGGCCAAGGCAGGTAGATCACAAGGTCAGGAGTTCAAGAGCAGCCTGACCGACCTGGTGAACCCCGTCTCTCCTAAAAATACAAAAATTAGCTGGGCGTGGTGGTGTGTACCTGTAATCTTAGCTACTTGGGAGGCTGAGGCAGGAGAATCACTCGATCCGGGGAAGCAAAGATTGCAGTGACCTGAGATCACGCCACTGCACTCCAGCCCGGGTGACAGAGCGAGACTCCATCTCAAAAAAAAAAAAAAATACCCAAAACAACAACAACAAAAAAACCCACAAAAAACAAAAATTGTGCCCCTGCTTTGGAAAGTGGTCTGGACCTTCTGCAAAAGGTGAACTGAGAGCTACCCAGTAATTCTACCGAGGCATACAACCAAGAGAAATGAAAACTTGTGTCTACACAAAGCATGTATATGAATATTCATAGCAGCATTGCTAATAATTGTTAAAAAGGGGGAACAACCTAATGTCCAACAACAGAAAAACAAAATGTGGTATAAACAAGTGATGGAATACTATACAGCCACAAAAAGAAAAGAAACACTGACCCACAGTATGACATGGATGGACCTTGAAAACATTACGCCAAGTGAAAGCAGCTAGTCATGAAAGGCTACATATTGTATAATTTCTTTTTTTTCTTTTTTTTCCTTTTATTTCTTTTTGAGACAGAGTCTCACTCAGTCACCCAGGCTGAAGTGCAGTGGTGTGATCTTGGCTCACTGCAACCTCTGCCTCCTGCGTTTAAGCAATTCTCCTGCCTCAGCCTCCTGAGTAGCTGGGATCACAGGTGCCCACCACCGTGTCTGTCTAATTTTTGTATTTTTAGTAGAGATGGGGTTTTGCCATGTTGGCCAGGCTGGTCTTAATTTCTTGACCTCAAGTGATCCTCCGGCTTGGGCCTCCCAAAGTGCTGGGACTATAGGCATGAAGCACCGTGCCAGGCAATATTGTATAATTTCTTTTTTTTTTCTTTTTTTTTGGGGACGGAGTTTCGCTCTTGTTACCCAGGCTGGAGTGCAATGGCGCAATCTCGGCTCACCGCAACCTCCGCCTCCTGGGTTCAGGCAGTTCTCCTGCCTCAGCCTCCTGAGTAGCTGGGATTACAGGCACGTGCCACCATGCCCAGGTAATTTTTTGTATTTTTAGTAGAGACGGGGTTTCACCATGTTGACCAGGATGGTCTCGATCTCTTGACCTCGTGATCCACCCACCTCGGCCTCCCAAAGTGCTGGGATTACAGGCTTGAGCCACTGTGCCCGGCCAGTATAATTTCATTTACACAAAATATCTAGGATAAGTAGATGATGTCTTTTTTTTTTCTTTTGAGACAGAGTCTTGCTCTGTCACCCAGGCTGAGTGCAGTGTCATGATCACAGCTCACTGCAAACTCTACCTCCCAGGTTCAAGTGATTCTCCTGCCTCAGCCTCCCAAGTAGCTGAGATCACAGGCATATGCCACCATGGCCTACCATAGTGGGTGTTTTTTAAGGGTGATGAAAATGTTCTAGAATCGACTGTGGTGAGGCTGCACAACTCACTGTACACTTTAAACGGGTGGATTTGTACAACGTGTGAATTACATCTCCGTAAAGCTGTGAGCGAATGAATGAACGAATGGGGTGTCGGGAAGCAGTGAAGGGCTGACCTGCATGCCTACAGCTTATAGGCTTTTCTTGCAGCATCTCTCCAAAAATCGTCAGAGATTCGTTTTACTATTTGCATGCACCTATCACACGTGCCTCCAAGAAAGGGTCCTGGGTAGACAGCTGATGCCTGAGCGCTCACTTTGCATGAGGAACGGTTCTGAGGGTGCCCTCGAATTAGCACATCGGCTCTTCATAACAATCCTACGAATGACGTGTCATTATTATGTCCATTGTGCAGATGGGAAGACTGAGGCCTGGGATGGTGAAGTGAGCTACCTGAGGTCCCACAGCTGGTAAGGGGCAGAGGTAGGACTTGAATCCAGGCAGCTCAATTCTGAGCCACACTTAGTGTCTGTGCTCCGGGGTGGCCCGTGGGGCAGGAGCCTGGGAGCCGGCTATGGTGCTGGCGGGCAGGGCTTCTGCCTGGCTCATGATGCACACAGCTGTGTGGCCTGCACAGATTCTTAACCAACCTGAGTCTCGGCTTTCTCGCCTGAATAGTGGGAAACACTATCTTGTTTATGCCACAGCCTGCCGGCCTTCTGTGATTTCTCTGCGCTGTTCCGGAAGGCCCTCGGGATTTGAAGTAGATGAAATAAATAAGGAAGCACATAGAAATAATGTGCTGAGTGCTCATACGTGGACTGACACCATGCATTATTAACCAGATCCTCATGAAAACCCTGAAAGCAATGCTCTCCCTACTTTACAGGTGAGAATGAGGCTCAGATGGGTCAAGGGCCAGGGCTCTGGGTAGAAGAAGCAGGCTTGACAGCGGGGCCACATGGTGCTAGAGCTGGATCTCACAGCCACCTGCCTCCTGTGTCTCTCTCATTCCATGGGGAAAACGAAGGCCAGGAAAGGGGCCACTAAGCCAGATGCCCCCATGCCTGCCACCTGTGGCCCTGCTTACCAATTCTGTGGTCCGGCCATGGCCAAGGAAATGCAGCCACCTAAGAAGAAAGAAGCCCCTTTGCCACGTGCCTTCCCGGCACCAGCCTCTGCCTGCATCCAGACCTGGGTGGACAGCCTGGGCTCCTGGCTGCACTCCAGCCTGGATATTCCCCCTTCGTCTGTGGGATCAATTTTCCCAAGGGATCGCTCTCTGAATTTGACCTTCAGGAAGCATACATCTCACCAGAAAACCATCACCTGGGCCACCTGATCCCCCGACTCAGCACTTTTCAGCTCATCCATCAGAAAGCATGATTTATATAATGAACATAGAGACGGGGCAAGCTGGCCAGCCCATGAGGCCAGCAGACCTTCCCAGGCCACCAGGGCTGTTCCCTCTCCATCCCTGCCCCACTACAGAATCCCATGGCTTTAGTTCTTCAGACAGCAGCAGGAAGGCTCCATAGGACACACACACACAAACACACACATACACACACACACACACACACACAGAGAGAGAGAGAGAGAGAGAGAGAGAGAGAGAAGCAAAGTCAGCAGCCAGATTCACACCTAGATTTTGCTACTGATTTGCTAGGTGACTTTGAACAAGTCACTTCTCTGGGTTTAATTTTTGGTAAATGTCTAACACACTGCCTGGCACACAGTAGGCGCTCATGTCTGCAGAAAGCAGCAAGGGAGGCAGAGATAAGGCATGGGAGCTCTCTGCACAGCATACGGCATGCAGTATTTGCTGGGTTCAAGGCCAATTAGTGCCACGCTGGGCTGCAGCATCAGGTTCGCGGTGGCCAGACGGTCAGGTTCAAACTTCTGAACCTTTGGGCAAAGGCAGGCGACCAGTCTTGGGGAATCAGCCAGTGTCCTGTAACCCTGGGAAGTGGCTGTGCCCATGTGGCAGGGCTGTCGGGGGCAGGGCCGGGTGAGCTGAGCTGGTACCCTCGAGTGCTCAGTGCTGGGTCTGGCACGGAGTGCGCCGCTGGTACCCTCGAGTGCTCGGTGCTGGGTCTGGCATGGAGTGCACCGCTGGTACCTTCGAGTGCTCAGTGCTGGGTCTGGCACGGAGTGCACCGCTGGTACCCTCGAGTGCTCGGTGCTGGGTCTGGCACGGAGTGCACCGCTGGTACCCTCGAGTGCTCGGTGCTGGGTCTGGCACGGAGTGCGCCGCTGGTACCCTCGAGTACTCGGTGCTGGGTCTGGCACGGAGTGCACCGCTGGTACCCTCGAGTGCTCGGTGCTGGGTCTGGCACGGAGTGCGCCGCCAGTAAACAGCAGCTACTATTCTTGTTCCTATTGTCACATGTGTTGCTATTGTTAACAGCCAACAAGTGACAGAGGGAGGGACAGAGTACAGGGGCTCCTAGTTGCAAAGATCGGCCTCACCTGACTGCCTCAAGGTGCCTGGCCCCAGGGAAGAACCCCTCATTCATGCTGTCCTGTTTAACACCTGCCCCAAAGCCTCCTTCAGCAGCCTGCAGCCCCCCAAAACAAAGATGCTCAACCCATTCTCCAAGCCCCTGGGGCTCCCCACAAGGGGGGACACACCCACTGGCCTCTTGGGGGATTCAGTAATATATTGCCAGATATTTATCCTTTATTTATGTATTTATTTATTTTGAGACAGAATCTTGCTTTGTCATCTAGACTGCAGTGCAGTGGTGTGATCTCGGCCCACTTCAACCTCCACCTCCTGGGTTCAAGCGATTCTCCTGCCTCAGCCTCCTGAGTAGCTGGGATTACAGACATGCACCACCACGCCCGGCTAACTTCAGTATTTTACTATAGATTGGGTTTCACTATGTTGGCCAGGCTGGTCTCGAACTCCTGACCTCAAATGATCTGCCCACCTTGACCTCCCAAAGTGCTGGGATTACAGGTATGAGCCACTGCACCCGGCCTCCACTGGGCTTTTGGAGTCACTTCCCTACAGAGCGCCGTGCCACGGCAGTTGCCAGATTTCCCAAATAAAAATACAGGACACCGAGTTACGTTTGAATTTTAGGTCCGGTGCAGTGGCTCATGCTGGTAACCCTAGCACTCTGGGAGGCCCAGGCAGGAGGATCACCTGAGGACAAAAGTTTGAGTCTAGCCTGGGCAACACAGCGAGACCTCCATCTCTACAAAAAGTAAAAAACCTAAATTTATCAGGGCATGGTGGTGAGCACCTGTCGTCTTAGATACTTAGGAGGCTGAAAGAGGATGACTGCCTGAGTCCAGGAGGTTGAGGCTGCAGTGAGCCGTGATCGTGCCACTGCACTGCACTTTGGCCTGGGTGACAGAACAAGATGCTGTCTCTAAAAATATATATATATATACACACACATATATGTACACACACACATATATACACACACACACATATACATATACACACACATGTACACACACATATATACACACATATACACACATATGTATACACACATATACACACATGCACACACATTTATGTATACACACATACATATACATACATATGTACACACATATATGTATACACATATATACATACATATATACACACATATATGTATACACACATATATACATATATACACACATATGTATACACATATATACATACATATATACACACACACATATACACACGTATATTTGAATTTTAGATAAATAATAATTTTGTTAGTACAAGCATGTTCCATGAAATAGTTGGGACATTCTTATCCTGAAAAACAATGATTCCCTTGTTTATCTGAAATTCAGATTTAACTGGGCACCCTGTATTTCCCCTGGCAGGTCCCCCTGCCACCCTGCTCACCCGTGTGGCTGCCTGGCCCCTCTGTTCAGACCCTGACTTCTCTTTTGGCCTGATACGGGGCACACTCACTCGCCTGCTGGAAGCAAGGACAGAGCCACAGCCACCTTCTCAGCTCAGTTTCCCTTTTTCTTGAATTGATGAGTCCCTAGGGAGCCCCCAGGAGCCCACAGCTGTTAGGAGGCAGTGCCAGGCCTCACCTCCAGGGGAATGCCCAGCCCAGACAACTCGAGTTCTCCTGGCAACGTGGCAGGCCCAGCTGGGGGCCCCGACAGCCACACGAAGGGTGACAGGGGCCCTGGCCCGTGCCAGGTGGGAGCGTGCCCTGCCCTGCAGGGAGGGGCAGGCAGTGCCCAGGAGCTGCTGCGGGGGTACCATCTGGACCCGGGCCTGGCACAGTCGCTCCACAAAAATCGTGAGCGGGGCCCTTCCCTCCTCCCAGGGAGAGAAGATCGGGGGGTTTGGAGAGCCTCCCAGACAGGAGGGCGGGTGGAATGTAGGTCAACTCCTGGCTGCCGGAAAGAGTGATGTCATCCACTCCTTGAGGGGGACGATGGAGGAAGCGGTAAGTTTGGGTGAGCAGCCAGGGATGGTGCCGGAGCTGGGCAGGGAGGAGGAGGCCCCAGGGCTGGCTCCCCCAAGAGGCGAAGCCCCACGGGGATTTTGGAGCGTTCATGGTGATGGCTCTGAACCGTGGAGGGCAGGTGCTGGGCAGGGAGAGCTTGTCCCCACCTCTGCCAAAGCGCCTCCTTGCAGAAGCGCAGGGGTTCCTGGTCATCAACCACATTGCCTGGTGCCTTCCTCATGTGTTACCCCCGTCCCCACATTATTACTTGTCCGGTATACAGAGACCAGCCTGCAAAGCTCTGGTACCTTGAGGGCTAGACTACTATTTTAAAGCAGCCAGCAGTGTTTTCCCATTTCTCTTGCCAGGTAGAGCATTTATCTTTGGGTGAAGAGTGTTCTTTTGTTTTGGGAAAAACATTTTCATGAGCCTCTGGGTTACGGACAAAATAACCTAAAGCAAATCACAGCTCTTCCGCTGGCCTGGAGATGCTCACACGGGAGATCGGTGCGTTCTGCGGGGTGAAGGAGGAGGCGAGGCACCAAGGGCACTCCCTTCCCGAAAGACTCACATAGCTGGGGTTGGGGGCCTGGCTGCAGTGAGGAAGGATGTGTCCCTGGGAGGGGGCTGGGGCTCACATGGCCTGAGGGGCTTCCCCTCCCCAGCCAGTGGGTGGCCGTGACCCACGGAGGGACGGCCCCAAGGTTGGTGATGGCTAATGGAAATCCTCTCAAGTACTTTTTTTTTTTTGCGACTGAGTCTTGCTCTGTTGTTGCCCAGGCTGGAGCACAATGGCGCGATCTCAGCTCACTGCAACCTCCGTCTCCCAGGTTCAAGCAATTCTCCTGCTTCAGCCTCCTGTGTATCTGGGATTACAGGCATGCACCCCCATGCCTGGCTAATTTTTGTGTGTGTGTGTGTATTTTTAGTTGAGACAGGGGTTTCACCATGTTGGCCAGTCTGGTCTCAAACTCCTGACCTCAGGTGATCTGCCCTCCCAAAGTGCCGGGGTTACAGGAATGAGCCACCGTGCCCAGCCTCAAGTCCTCCTTTTCAACATGGTGATTCCCATCTGCTATGCCCAGGCTGGAGTCAAGGTGTCTTGAAACACCGTGGCCTGAGGGTCTTGGTCTTCTCTGGCGGGTTGGAGAGAGGTGTCCTTGTCTCCGGAGATGAGCAGCAGGTGGAGAAGCAAGAAATGGTTAGGAGGGAAGCCTGCAGAGGCCAGCTTGATGAGGAGGAGACAAGTGACCAGAGGACACACGGATTTGAGGATCACGGTGAAAGAAACGTGGCAGCAAACTGGACTTCCAGCTAATTCATGCAATGGGGAGCGTCAGGCACGAGAGGGAAGGAGGCTGCTGGATGCTGGAGAACTGGAGACCATTTGGGTCAAAGGACTGCCATTCAAACTTGAGACCCCAAGAAAAGGGGGGGCGAGCAGCAGAGCCGTAGGGACAGAGGGGAAGTCTGGGCTGCCTCGGCTGGTCCCCTGGCGCAGCCTGGCTTTTCCAGGCTAATGTGGACAAATGCTGGCTGCTGGGCCTCCTGGAACGCAATCAGGCCGGCAATTGAGTTCATTGGCTAAATCGAATTTGGGCTTCTGTGCGAAGGCCTTTTCTATTAAGTGCTTTAACATACCTCACCTCCCTAGTCTATTGACAAATCCTATTACCCATTACAAAGTCAGAGGCAGCTTCCTTGCATACAAGACAGAATCGGTGCTGGTGGGCTTGGGTGGGCAGCTTAGGGGTAACATGGCAGGTATGGCCAGGGTCTGGGAAGGCACCCCCAGCCTGAGCAGCCTGGCTGACTGAGGGGGCCCAACACCCCCGGGGGAAGAACCAGGCCCAGGTGGTGGCCCAGAGAGGCCCATTTCTCACACAGTGAAAACGGGAGAAGGAACAGGGTGTGATGGTGGAAGGGTGGGAGGCGGCAGGGGTGGGTGTTACCAAGCCCAGCTGGTCCTGCCTCGCTGCCTCCTAGTGCCTGTATTCCAGTCTCTTTCCTCTCTGGAAAGAGTTCCAGATAGTACGACTTAATTGTTCACGTAAGTTCATTTGTTCATGAATGAATAAATGACTGACTGACCACTGAACGAACGAATGAATGAATGCCACACATTTACAGCACACCTACTTGGTTCTGGGTGCTATGGTGAGAACAAGCCAGACCCCATCCCTGCTCCCTTGGAACTCAGAGCATATGGGGGCGGGTGTCAGACGTGTACGTGCACAGCTATGGTAGCTATGGCAAGGCTGTGAGATTGCCACAGGCCGCCAAGCCTGGAGAAGGGGACCGAGGGGCTGGCTGCGCAGGTCTCTGGCCTTCAGGAGTTCCAGAGAGCCGCTCTCTGAGCCAAGCCCTGAGGGTGAGGAGTTTGCCAGACAGGAAGGCTGGGGAGGGCTAGGTCACGTTCCAGCCAGAAGGAATAGCCCCTAGACCAGCCTGAGGGACCCAGTCTTCGGGGTGGCTGATCTTGGGAGTCTCAGAGCCCAGGCTGCAGAAGGATGTGAGAGGGAAAAGTCTGTGGTCACAGAGCACCGACTCAAGTCCAAGGTCAGCAGGAAACCCTAGAGGTACTGTGCAGAGAAGTGACCGAGTCTGTGTTTAGGGACAAAAAACTACAGAAAGGGCAAGACTGCAGGGAGGGAGGGAGGCCAGTCATGTCTGCAAACCAAATCCAGCCTGTGCTTCTCTTCTAGGGGGCAGGGCTGCTGATGGGGGATCCACCTTGGGACCTGGTTCAGGCTGAGAGTGGGATGGAGGGAGGGTTAGGAGCCCAGAGGGGCGTTTTCCCCCAGAGTGGAAAGATGCCTTAACCTGGGGGAGAAGCGGAGAAGCCCCGAGCCCAGGGCGGTCCAGCCAAGGCCTCTGGTGAACGCTGGGCTCCGCGGAGGCTTCCGCTCACCCCGTGGGTCCGCGCCTGTGGGCAGGGGTGCAAGGCAGCTGTGTGGAGAGTGATATGTCTATGACTGGGTGTTTCTGGAAGTGGATTCACGTGGGTGGGTGGGGCAGGTGTGTGTTTATGTGTGAGTCAGGGGCGCGTTACAGATAAGTGAATGCCTGCGTGTGTGTGTGACTTGGCGGGTACATCTAAGAGAGCATCTGTGAGTCTAAAACAGGCTTCGTATGGGATGAAGGGCCAGGGATCCTCTATAGTGACCCACCCCACGCTCCCTCTGCAGGAAGGTGGAGGGAGGCAGCCCAACCCAGGGGCAGAAGGCGAGAACAAGGCCTGAGGATGACCCTGGACGTGGCCCGCCCTCTCCCTACCTAACTTCCCCTCTCCAGTCCCATCTGTCCTGCCCAGTCACAGCTGGTGAGGCCCAGCAAGCCACAGAGCTCCTGGGGAAGGAGCCTGCAGGGTCCTGTGGCCACAGACCCAGCGAGAGTGGCCCAGGTAGGAGGAGGGGCTCATCCCCCTTCTCTGTTGGTGGCAGCCCTGTCCTCCAAAGTCCCTTTGGCTACACCTACTGTGGACTGGCCTTCTCATTCCTGCAGGACTGTTGACTGATGAACGGACAGAGGACAGAGCTGAGATGAGGCTGAGGGATTACACTCGGCCCCCAGGCCAGACGGAGGAACATGGGCTGTGTGTTCAGGTGACAAAATACCGTCTCCTTCAAAGGAACAACAGCTCCCCTTCCTCCAGCACCTCCTGAGTGCTGGGACTTGAGCCTGCAAGTCTCAGACAATCTTTGCAACAGCAGGTTCCCATTTTGTAGGTGGGGAAACTGAGGCCTGGAGAAATGGAAGAGACTTGCCCCGGGCCAGAAAACAGCAAATGGAAAGAGCTGGAATCTCAGGCAGGCAACGTGTTCTCTGCTGGCTGGCACCGTGACATGCCACTCTTCACTCAGGACAAAGGGATTTCCGTGAGCCACCAGGGTGGGCCACCTTGGCTTGTGGGGATGGACACAGAGTCTCTAGAAGGTGCTAGAAGCAGGGTTTCTGACCTAAATATGAAATCAGTCAGCCTTTCCTCCTTACACATCCTGGTGGGCCCTCTGTCCTCTCAGCTCTCCGCCCACCCCGATCACTTCCTCAGCGCCTGTCCCCAGCGTCCCCCCCCCCCCCCCCCCCCCCCCAGCTATCTTCAGTCCTGATGGATTCTTCCCATCCC
>NW_016108077.1:231887-253910 GCF_001604975.1 Cebus imitator | reverse complement strand
AGGGAGCAGACTAGGGGCTTTCAGGGGTCTCGGGAGGGGGCAGGGGGTGGCTTCAAAGGATAGCACAGGGAGCTTCTGGGGGGACGGGTAGTTGTGGACCCAAGTTGTGGTGGCAGCTGCATGAATCTGTCCACGTGCTAAAGTTCCTAGAACTGTACCCCTAAAAGGTCCATTTTTGCTGTATGAAAATATAAAAATAAGAAATTAAAAAAAAAATTCCCCTCCAGAGAATTCCCTCACCTCTGTCTTCATCTGATGATGCAAAATCTCCATCCACCCAGTGTCTCAAAGCCAGACACCTGGAAGTCCCCCAATGCCCCCCTCCTCCCCAGCCACTCTGCAACACTGCCACCAAAGGCCACTTCCAGGAGGCCCACGCCACAGCCGCTGTCCCCGCCAGAACCCGGCCAGACTGCTGTCAGTCTTGGTAGGACTTGCCCAGTCTCCTGCTGGCCTCCGGCACCACCACCCCCAACTCACATTTCCAAACACCAGAAATGAGTTCACACCTCTCCCCTGCCTCTAGCCCGGCAAAGCCTCCCACCAAACTTCAACCCAAACCAACTTCCTCCCTCGGCTACAGGGCTGGCGTGATCGGCCCTTCCTGCTCCACTCTGGAACTCACCCACCACAGGCGCACCACACTAAGTCCTTAGATGGCACCATGCCTGTCCCGCCTGCTGTCTCCTTGCCGCAAATGCTGTGCCCCACCCCGCCGTCAGTGCTCTCCTTCAGAGCCCCCTCCCTGGAGGGCCTTCCCTGAACCCCGGGTCCAGATCTCAGGTTGGTTCTTAGACTGACTCCCATATTGCCCTGGGTTTTCAGATAGGGTCTCGCTCTGTTGCCCAGGCTGGAGGGCAGTGGCACAGTCATAACTCACCGCCTACTTGACCTCCTGGGCTCAAGCAATCCTCCTACCTCAGCCTCCCAAGTAGCTGGGACCACAGGCACACACCACCGTGCCTGGCTAATTTTTGTATTTTTTGTAGTGACAGGGTTTCACCATGTGGCCCAGGCTGGTCTTGAACTCCTGAGCTCAAGAGATCCGCCATCCTCAGCCTCCCAGAGTGCTGGGGTTACAGGCGTGAGCCACCGTGCCTGGCCTTGCCCTGGGTTTCTTTCCCACCATGCGCCTGTGGGCTCTCGTGGGTACTGGGTTTGTTGACTCCTGCTTTTCCACTACGGGAGCATCACCCCCTCCATGCTCTTGGACCCTGGATATCCAGCAGGTGCCTGCTGTGCGCTGAATCCTGTCTCCCAAAAAGGTACGTTGACATCCTGACCCCAGGTGCCTGTGAATGTGACCTTACATGGAAATGGGGTCTTTGTGGATGTGATGAGGCTGTACGTTAAGCTGAGCTTGTGATGGAGGAAGGTGGGCCCTTATCTGATGTGACTGCTGTCCCTGTAGGAAGAGACAGGGGGAGATGGCATGTAAGACAGATGTGCAGGGAACAGACAGCCCCGAGACAAGGCAGGGACTGGAGTGGCACAGCTGCAAACCCAGGACCGCTGCCAGAGGCTGCCGGGCCCGCCAGGAGCGAGCGGAGGGCGGAGGGCATGGGACAGGTTCCCCCATGCAGTTTCCAGAGCGAGCCTGGCTGCACCCTGATTTTAGACTCCCGACCGCTACCTGGTTTGTGGTACTTTTTTATGGCGGCTCCAAGAAACCAAGTCAGTGCCCATTAGAAATATGTGTTGATCATCCCTGCAAGGTCTGAGAAAAAAACATCTGTTGAGTGAATTAATATGACGGTGAGAAAACTCGCAGAGGAAATGCCTTCTCAGGCAAGAGAAGACGGAACCCCGATTCTGGCCAGTGCTGCTGGGAAGGCACTGCTGTGGGTGACTCTCCCAAGCGCCCACAGGGCTCCCCGCGCCTCCTGTGACCCTGGCCAAACCCAAGATGCCCCTCCTGCCCCCTCCACCCCACCCAGCAGTGGAGCAGAGCCAGAGACCAGAGGAGCCTCGAGGCCCAGGGACCAACACCCCTATACTTGGCAGCAGATTCCCTCAGCTCTTTAGCACAGTCTGGCCTCTCCCCAACACTGGCACTTCTCAGCGGAGGCTGACGTGGTCTTTAATCATGCCTGCCTGCCTTTTGGTGGGAAGCAGTAGTTCAGGGGGTGTGGGAGGTGCAGTTAAAAGTATGCAGACTGTACCTAACAAAATGTCTGTCCCCAAAGACCTGTGTCCCCAAAAAGTTGGCTTTATAAAATGAAAAGCAGGACCAGGTGTGGTGGCTCATGCCTGTAATTCCAGCACTTTGGGAGGCCAAGGCAGGCAGATTACTTGAGGTCAGGAGTTCCAGACTAGCCTGGCCAACGTGGCAAAACCCTGTCTCTACTAAAAATTCAAAAGTTAGCCGGGCATGGTGGCAGGCACCTGTAATCCCAGCTACTCGAGAGGTTGAGGCAGAAGAATTGCTTGAACCCAGGAAGCGGAGGTTGCAGTGAGCGGAGACTGTGCACCGGCCTTCAACCTGGGGTGCAAGAGGGGGATCCGGCCCAAAAAAAAAAAAAAAAAAAAAAAAAGAAAGAGAAAGAAAAGCAGAACACAAATCTGCCTTTCCAGGGACTCTCCAAATGTTTTGGGATCCTGGAACCCCTTCAAGAATGGAACAAAAACTAGGGTCTCTCCTCAGCTGACTGCACACACATGACACTCAGCATATATTTTAGGGAATCCATGGGTCCTTGAGGCCCACCCTTTGCCCTCCTAAAAGCCCATAAGCCCCGGCAGAAGAACCCCCCCGGGCCCTCTGTGATCTGCTGTTCTTTCGATGTAACCAGACAGCCGTGACTCCTCTCCCTGGATGGTCTCGCTTAAGCCCCAGGTCTCCATTGTGTGGAGGTGGGAAGGAGGCAAAGACAGGTTAGGCGGCTTGCCCAGGCCCACACCTGATCCACGATCTGCACCTGGTGACATGGAGACCACCCACCCGCCTATTTCCTTTATTTTTTCGTGTGCTAAAATGTACGTATATATTCATCACCTTACCATTTTTTATTCTTTTTCTTCTTATTTTTTTTAAGACGGAGTCTCACGATGGGTACGATCTCGGCTCACTGCAACTTCCACCTCCCCGGTTCAAACGATTCTCGAGCCTCAGCCTCCTGAGTAGCTGGGACTACAGGCGCCCGCCACCACGCCCAGCTAATTTTTGTATTTTTAGCGGAGACGAGTTTCACCATGTTGGCCACGATGGTCTCAATCTCTTGACCTTCTGATCCGCCCACCTCAGCCTCCGGAAGAGCTGGGATTACAGCCACCAAATCCAGCCCATTTCTTTTTCTTTCAAGATGGAGTCTCACTCCATCGCCCAGGCTGGAGTACAGTGGTGCGATCTTGGCTCACCACAACCTCCACCTCCTGGGTTCAAGCCTTTCTCCTGCCTCAGCCTCCCGAGTAGGTGGGATTACAGGCATGCGCCACCATGCCCGGCTAATTTTTGTAGAGATGGGGTTTCGCCATGTTGGCCAGGCTGGTCTCGAACTCCTGACCTCAAGTGATCTGCCCCCCTCAGCCTCCCAAAGTGCTGGAATGACAGGTTTGAACCACCACGCCCAGCCACCTTACCATTGTTACACGTACAGTCTGGTGGCATAAGCACATCTACACTGCCATCCAAGCACCGTTACTATCCCTCTCCAGAACTTTAAACCATCCCAAACTGAAGCTGTCCCCCTTAAACACCAGCCCCCCATTCCACCTTCCAGCCTCTGACAGCCACCATTCTACTTTCTGTCTATGTATTTGACGACTCTGGGGAGGTCGGGTAAGCAGAATCATATGGCACTTGTCTTTCTGTGTCTGGCTTATTTCACTGAGCATCACATCCTCAGGGTTCATCTGTGTTGCAGTGTGTCTTAGATTCTCCCTCCTTTTAAAGACTGAATCATATTCCATTGCATGGATGGCCACGTTTCCTCTCTCCATTTGTTGATGAACAGTTGTGTGGTTTCTACCTTTGGGCTACTCTGAATAAAGCTGCTGTAAACATGGGCATATATGTATCTGTTCAAGTCCATTCTTTCAATTATGTTGGGTCTATACCTAGGAGCGGAATTGCTGGGTGATACGGTAAGTCTATATTTAACTCGTTCAGGAGCCACCATGCCGTTCTCCGTTGTGGCTGCACCATTTCGTTCCCACCAGCAATGCATGAAGGTTCCGATTTTTCCACATCCTTGCCAACACTTGTTATTTCTTGCTTTTCTGATCATAGCCATTCTCATGGGTACATCCATCCATTTTGTTTTCATTGAGATGGGGGTCTCACTATATTGCCCAGGCTGGTCTTGAACTCCTGGGCTCAAGTGATCCTCCCACCTCAGCCTCCCAAAGTGCCAGGATGACAGGCACGAGCCACCGCACCCAGCCCTTCCATTTATATCTCAATCTCCTGGCCTCAGGTTCCTCATCTGTGTCATGGGGACAATAATCCTCACAGGATAGGACTGAATGAGGAGATGCACATAAAGGACTCGGGATGCTACCTGGGGGATGGGAATTCTCAGTGAATGACAGTTAATATTGCCGAGGGCGGGAAGCTCTGTCCTCCCAGAGTTTCAAGGAGTCAGTGCAGGCAAAATAACAACACAGAATTCCCTTCTTGCCCCTGTTTTTCCTGTAACGCAGCTGAGAAAGAGATGCAGGGAGGGTGGGTACAGGAATAGGGAGGCTGAAATTGCCTGTCTCCGCCCTCCCCTCCCCACCCCGACCTGCCCACCCTCCACGGTTTTCTTCCCTCTGCTGTTTCTATTCTCAACCAGTGTCTGTTCATCTCCAGTTACGGGGTGATGAATAGGGTCAGGATGTTTATGAAAAAGACAAGAAGGCAAGAAATCGGTGAGAGGGTAAAGTGGGGAACACCAGGTGGGAAGTGATCCAGGGACACCCCGCAGGGTCTGGAGGAGCTGGGTCTGCAGGAGCCGGGCTTGGCCAGTCCAGGGCTCAGATCTGCCCATCCAGGCCCAGCTCAGCCTCTGGGATCTCACAAGTCTCCTTTTGCTCAAGGAGTTCAGCCTCCTCCTGGGCAGAAAGGCGGTGGGGATGCAATGCCTGGCATGTAACGCACAGGTACCCAATAAATTGTACTTGCCTTTCCTGTTCCCTGAATCCACATTTATTCCTGTTGAACAGAATGGGCATACAAGACCTTAATTTGGTGCAAAGGACCTCCCTTCATCATCTCCCACAGACACCACCCACCGGGCTTGAATACCTCCAGGAATGGGGAACTCACTCCTCTTTGCCTGTTCCTCCTGGCAAAGGACCCACTTGGCTGCCTCCCTGGAGCTTCTGAGGGTTTTCTGGTCAGAGGTACTAGTGTGGGATGATGCCCTCTTCCCGCCGACTCCCAGGCCCAGAATGGGCAGGGCTGTTTTGCCGTTTTGCCCCTGCTCTGGCTCCACTGTGTCCGCCCTGCCTCGGGGTCGCCGAACATGGCCGCTACTATACATGCAGGAGGACACTGTACATTTCAGAGCATGGGGGCCACCCGGCAGCTCGTGAGCTGCCCTGGGCTGCAGGGATATTTTGTTTTCCCTGCACAGAGTTTAAACAACGTTTTGAAGTAGGTTCCAGCAATATCCTCCCTCAATATTAACTGTCATTTACTGAGAATTCCCATCCCCCAGGTAGCATCCCGAGTCCTTTATGTGCATCTCCTCATTCAGTCCTATCCTGTGAGGATTATTGTCCCCATGACACAGATGAGGAACCTGAGGCCAGGAGATTGAGATATAAATGGAAGGGCTGGGTGCGGTGGCTCGTGCCTGTCATCCTGGCACTTTGGGAGGCTGAGGTGGGAGGATCACTTGAGCCCAGGAGTTCAAGACCAGCCTGGGCAATATAGTGAGACCCCCATCTCAATGAAAACAAAATGGATGGATGTACCCATGAGGATGGCTATGATCAGAAAAGCAAGAAATAACAAGTGTTGGCAAGGATGTGGAAAAATCGGAACCTTCATGCATTGCTGGTGGGAACGAAATGGTGCAGCCACAACGGAGAACAGCACGGTGGCTCCTGAATGAGTTAATTATGGACACTGCTGTGCACCTCCCTTTGTAACTGCAGAACTGGAACATCTGGTCTGCTGTCTTATGAGGGGCCTGCTGTCTCCGT
This sequence comes from Cebus imitator, assembly GCF_001604975.1. Classification (NCBI taxonomy): domain Eukaryota; kingdom Metazoa; phylum Chordata; class Mammalia; order Primates; family Cebidae; genus Cebus; species Cebus imitator. Next base: position 247,778 of record NW_016108077.1, on the reverse strand, counting down.
TTCTCCCCAGACCACACCCTTCCCTATCGCTTCTGCTGGTCACCCATATATATTACCTTCTTCTCATTATTTTTATTATTTATTTGAATTTATTTATTATTGTTTTAGAGGCAGGATCTGTCTCTGTCACCCAGGCTGGAGTGCTGTGGTGCCATTGTCGCTCACTGCAGCCTCAACCTCCTAGGCTCAAGTAATCCTTCTGCCCCAGCCTCCCAAGTAGCTAGGACTACAGGCACACACCACCATGCCTGGCTTCCACATAAGTTGTGTTCCCAGCTTCTAGACATTTGGGACTGCAACCCCCATGAACCTGAAGGCATACTTCCACACTCCCTTTCTAAGCTCTAGTACCTGGGGTGGGTGCAGTGATGGCCTCCTATCTAGGCAGCCGTGGCCCCAAGCCTCTCCCCCTTCCCTCTCCCACTGTCTAACCAGGGGAATGAGACACTGGGATAAGCTCTCTGAATACAGCATTTCATTGACTCCTCACAACAGCCAGCTGAGGTCATTACTATTTCTCCATTTTGCAGATGAGAAAACTGAGGTTCCAGCAGGTTATGGTCATCCATCCCCATGGATGCGGCTGCTCCACCTCTCCAGCTCACTCCAGGAGCTTTGCAGAGGCAACCTTCCCGACCCCATGCCAAACCGCCCGGTCCCAAAGCTCTCAGTGCTGGGGCTGGGGAATCCTGTCTTAAACAGCTCTCCTGGGAGATGCTGGGTCAGGCTTGGGCCCCGCTTCTCTTAATGGTCGTGTGTCGGGTGGGGGCGGAGGCCCCTCCCACTCCAAGCACCACAAAGAGATGATCTCATTCCTCCTCGAATCCAGATTCTGCCCCAGATTTGCCGCACAGTCTGAAGCCAGCCACTCTCCCGGCTCTGCACCTGAGTCTTCCCATGTGTGGAAGGGGAAAATAGCTCCCGCCCCCTCCTGCCTTCCAGGAATGGGCACGTGGAGCAGGCGGCGGGAGGCAGGGAGGGGCGTGGCTGGGACTTGCGGGAGCCTGTGCTTTTCTCAGAGCCACCGCCGCTGCACCTGCCCCCCGCCCCGTGGGGCTGCAGCTTGGTCAGTCTCCACCTCTCGTCCCCCTCATCATTTGTACCAGCCCCTCCTTTCCAGGGCCCTGGGCTGGCTGCAGCTGCTCCAGCTCCTCCTCCGCAGCCAGGTGCCTCTGTCCTCCCCCTTCAGCCTACATGGATGGCAGAGCAGAGAGCCACCACCCATCAAAGAACCATAAATTTGGAAGGAGGGTCCTATGGCATTGCCCCATCATGCAGGCTGCCTAAGGTCCAGGAGGGCTCCAATCAGAGCTGGGACCAGAAATGAAGCAGCCACTGGGCCACACAGCTCGGTGGCTGAGTCCATCTTGAGCCTGCACACGCTTGGGTCTGGCTGTTGGCCGTCTGCCCTGTAGTGGAGCTGTGCAATCCCCTTCTATTCTCTGACCTCTTGGGCTTTGGCCTTCTCATCTGAAAACATGAGGCTGAGGGGAGTACTGCCCTTGCAGGGAGAGCTCCAGGGGGTGGGGATCAGGTCCGGCTTGCTCAGTGCTGTGTCCTTGGCTTGTGGGATCTGAGCCATCCAATAACCATGGGAGAATTAAACGGCTATTGATTAAACAGGAAAATACACATGAAGCCATTAATAACAGCGCTCAATTGCAAACGAACCCGTAGCAAAAGCTCGATAAACATTTGACGTTCTTCTTAGTGGGCCACAGCAGAGCCACTGGTTAACATCCTAGCCATGAAATTCTGAGGGAATCCCCAGAACAGGTTCAGTGTGAGATCCCAGAGCCTGGGAACCCGCAGGGGTCCCCGGTGCTCACTCAGGAACTTGGGGTCCCACATCCCCCTTTGCCACCAGTCCTGCATCTCTGGCTTCTCAGCACGGCTGGGCTTTCTCAGGGTGAACTGAAGAAGGAAAAGGGGAAGAGGCCTCCGTCTTGGCTGAAATGTCTAACCCCACCCAACCCAACAACAAGCCAAGCTCCCGCCTGAAGAGTGCTCACTCTCTCTGTGAATTGATTGCATACTTTCGCCACCACCTCGGCTCCTCCCCGCCGCCCGAGGAGGCTGGGTGCCAAGGGGAACCACCTACAGGGAGACGTCGGTTCTAGGCAGCCTGAGGCCTCTTGTCACAGATGGGAAATCGAAGCAGTGTGCAGAGGGGCGGGGTTTGAACCCGAGGTCACCCTGCTGGGGTTGAAAGGGCACCACCAGGCCCTGACTGTCACCGTCCTAGTCTGGACCCTGTAGCTGGCCCAGACCTGAGGGCCCTGCATGAGCCACCTTATGAAATGGAAGGCAGGGTCCTTGAATAGCTGCGTTAACATTAAGGTTTCCTGAGCAGCCCAAGGTCAGAAGACAGGCCAGGAGCCTACAAGGCCTGGGGAGGTGGTTCCCAGCCCTGAGCTTCTCAGCCCTGCGGGATTTTGGGGGTTTCGGGCTGTCTAGTAACAACCAGACAATTGCATCCTGAGGGCAGAGCTCACAGAGATGCCCAGAGGCTGATAGGGATGGTTTCCAGAACTTTCCTGATTTTGAATATCCTGTCCCAACTGGAGGCGGGTTAGAGATCACGGGTGTCGGCACCACAGGCCCCTGTCTGCACCTGTTCCACTCCCATCTGCTAGACTTGAACCTGACTCCTGCTTCGTGAACGACCTGCCTTCACCTCTGCCCACCTGGAATCCACACACACTGTCAACGGGAAACACAATGCAAACGCAAGCTGGAAACAGCGGCACCGCAGCGCCCTGCCCAGCCTCACCGTGCAGGCCTCACCACAGCACATGGCTGGCAAACGGGCTTCCAGCCTTTCTCCCCAGCCCATGACGTTTCTCCCGGTTCTGTACACACTTACAGCCAATGTCTACTCAAGACGTGGAAAGGATACACAAGGCGTATTACATATTTTATAAAAACAGGATTATGCTTGACATGCCATATGGCAAAGCACTTTTTCCACTTGTCAGGAATTACGGATCTGGGTGGGCACCGAGAGGCTGCAGTGGAGAGATGCCAACAGTGACGGCCCTAGCTGGGATTCCCAGGTGCAGCCCCTGCCTGCACCTGCCTAAGCCAGGCTCCTGGCCCCAACTGCCCCAGCACCCTTGGGTCTCAACTCTGTCTTCCCTCAGCCCACCCCAGCCCTCTCACTCCATTATTTTGTCCAATTTTTTTATTAAACACTTTTTTTTTTTTAGCACGTATTATGTGCCAGGCACTGTTCTGAGTGCTTCACCAACTTTAACTCATTTAACCCCCATCATAATCCAGTGAGAGAAGTATGCTTGTTACCATCCCCATCCTACAGATGGCCCAGGGAAGAATGTGTTGCCCCACAGACCACGACATTATCCACCAAAAGAACAAATGACCCAGGAGAGCACAGGACCATTTCATCCTCCACAGTCTCAACAGTTCTGGGGAGGTAAAGGCTGCTTTCATCTTCTATGACAGTCTTCTGCCTTCCTCAAAGTGTCCCCAGAACACATTCTTCTCCAGAGCTGGGCAAGAAAGAGCTGCCTCGGCAGGCCTGGGTTGGCCACACCCTGCACATTCCAAAGAAAGGTGTGACTCCGGCCTGGCTCCTGCAAGGTGACCTCTAATCTATAAGCCCTGGAGTGTCCTGTCTGAGAAGGGTGGCCATGTTTGCCTGCGGATCTTGGGATCCGCATCAGAGAGACTATGCTGATGATGAGATTTATTGGAGGGCCTTGGGCCATGTAGTGTCAGCTCGACCTCTGGAGGGATTGGAGTCAAAGGCCAGCCACATCATTAGCAATGCCTACACCGCCAACTCCCAATAAAAACTCTGGACACCGAGGCTTTGGTAAGCGTCCCTGCCTGGCGATGGTTCACAAGGGTTGTCCCATGTCACTGCAGAGAGAATCAAGTGCTGCCTGCACGACTCCCCTGGCACCTGGCATCTCCCGGACCCAGCCCTGTGTACCTTTTCCTGTTGCTGATTTTAATCGGTATCCTTCATTGTCATAAACCATAACTGTGAATACAGCAGCTTTGCTGAGTTCTGTGAGATTTTCTAGGGAATCATGGAGCCTGAGGATGGTCTGGGAAACCCCTGCACAGGAGAGCCCACTCACTGAGTCAGTGGACAGCCTCAGAGCACTTCATGCCGGCAGCCCCAGGAGTTAGCCCAGCCCTGCACAGACAGGATCCACTCCTGCCCTCCACACCTCCAACACACACACTTCCTTCCATGGAAAAGCCAGGCACTGGGTGTGAGCAGCCCTGGCCATCCTAGGCAGCCCCTATGATGTAACACCAGGTAATGTCCTGGGAACCAGGTAATATCCCCGGTGCTCCTAACCTCCTGGAAACCAAGTAACAGCTCGAGAACCAGATAATGTCCCGGGTACCAGGTAACATCTCAAGAGCCAGGCAATGTTCCACGTATCAGGAAACATTCCAGGTATCTGCTAATGTCCCAGATAACAGAACACATGCCGGGTTCCAGGTGACATCCAGGGCTTCCCCCGGCCTTACCTGCCAATGACCTCGATGTTGGAGATGGCATAGAAGTACTTGTAGAGGTTTTCCCGCTGCACGTAGGTGCCACCCAGCGCGGGGCGCAGCAGCCGCATGCGCAGGTCGGTGAGGGTGAAGAACTCCTTGAGGCCCTTGGCGCTCTCCAGCCGCGTGTAGAGGTTGTCCATGTTGCGCAGGTCTGGGCCGGCAAAGATGGCGAAGCGGTCTCGCACCTCGAAGCGCACGTGCTTCTCCTTCTTGGAGCCCGCCCAGCGTGAGTACTCCTCAGTGCAGAGAACGCGGTGGGCGCTGGAGGATGACATGTCGCGGGCCCGGCGGGCGGACATGCCGAAGGCCTCCATGCAGTCCTCGGCGTAGAACTGGTAGGGCTGCCACGTGCGCCCGTTGTCCAGGGACTTCTCCAGGACCATGACCGTGGGCCGGCCGTACTCGAAGGTCATCACCACGTCGTCTGTCAGCTCCACGGTCTTGTTCCACGAGAGGGTGATATTGGCTTCCAGTGGGCTGGGGTAGCGGCTCCACGTGATGCTCTGCCAGTAGGTGGCCAGGCCCTCCTCCTCCTTGTCGAACATGAGCCTGGGCGGGTGGGCCAGGTCCGGGTTGGAGGCGTCACACTCATTGCTGCACAGGTAGGGATTCTCCTGCAGCGGGGAGAGAAAGGAAGAGTGGGTGCTGGATGCTTGGGGCGGCCTGGGAAGCCTCTGCCCAGCCTGGCCCCTGCCTGCGAGCCCAGACACCTGCTCTGTGGCCACAGGGCCTGTGCTCTGGTGCCCAGACATGGCTGGGAGATTTGTGCCCATTTCCCCTAGGCGTGCAAAGGTGTGCAGTCCCATGGCATCCCAAGAAAATGCACACTTGTTTCTACTCTAAATACAGACAACCCAGGGAGCTGGGTGTTCATCCCCTGCTCTGAAGTCCTCCATGGCTCCCCGTTGCCTGGAATACAAAGTCCTGACTCTGTAATATACTGATCCCACACCTGGTGACCCTGTGCCTGAGCCTCCCCAGGACAGCTGTCCTCCTGCCCCTGCCTGCCATGCCTCTGAGCCTTTGCAGATGGCATTTTCTCTCCTTCATGTGCCCTTCTGCTCTCTGCCTTGAAAATTCCCATTCACGTTCTTGACTCTCTAAACACCCCTTAGCTGAATCACCTTCCTGAGCCTTTTATTTTATTTTATTTTATTTTTATTTATTTATTTATTTAAGATAGTGGCTCGCTCTGTAGCCCAAGCTGGAGTTCAGTGGCGCAATCTCGGCTCACTACAACCTCCGCCTCCAGGGTCCCGGTTCAAGCAATTCTCCTACCTCAGCCTCCCAAGTAGCTGGGATTATAGGCAGGAGCCAGCATGCCCAGCTAATTTTTATATTTTTTAGTAGAGACGGGGTTTCACCATGTTGGCCGGTTGAACTTCTGACCTCATGATCCGCCCGCCTTGGCCTCCCAAAGTGCTGGGATTACAGGCGTGAGCCACCGCACTCAGCCATTATTTTATTTTTTTTATTGAGACGGAGTCTTGCTCTGTTGCCTAGGATGGAGTGCAGTGGGGTGATTTCAGCTTACTGCAACCTATGCCTCCCAGGTTCCAGCGATTCTCCTGCCTCAGCCTCCTGAGTATCTGGGATTACAGGTGTGCACCACCACACCTGACTAATTTTTGTATTTTTAGTAGAAACAGGGTTTAGCCATGTTGGCCAGGCTGGTCTTGAACTCTGACCTCAGTTGATCCACCTGCTTTGGCCTCCTAAAGTGCTGGGATTACAGATGTGAGCCATGGCACCTGGCCCCTGAGCCTTTTCAACAGTACCCTTAGGGTTGGTGAACATACTGAGGGGCTTAAAGAGGGCCTGGCAGCTCTGGGTCCCTCCCTGATCCCTTACCCTGTGTGTCTCTTCTATCTGGCTGTTCCTGAATTTGATAAATGGGTAAACATAGGGAAACAATAAAAAATAAACTAGGGGTGGTGGCATGCGCCTGTGGTCCCAGCTACTCAGCGGGCAGGAGTGGGAGGATCACTTGAGGCCAGGAGTTCAAGATCAGCCTGGGCACCACAGCGAGACTCTGTATCTACAATACAATTTAAAAATTAGCTGGGCATAGCGGTGTACACCTGTGGTCCCAGCTGTTTGGGAGGCTGGGGCAGGAGAACTGCTTGAGCCCAGGAGTTTGAGGCTGCAGTGAGCTGTGATTGCACCCCTGGACTGTAGCCTGAATGACAGAGAGACTCTGTCTCTAAAGAAAACCCCCAAAACCCCAAATATCTCACCCTAACGCAAGATGTGGATGATAGGTGAGGTAAGACGTAGATGGGAGGAGGGTGGCATGGGGGTTAGGTACTTTTTGTACTATCTGCTCAATTTTCTATAAATCTAAATCTAAAACTGCTTTGAAATATAAAGTCTATTAATTAAAAAAAAAAAAAAAAAGAACACTGTTCCTAACAACCACACAGTGCCCCAGACCACTTGCAGCCCTTTTTGATGAATATTTCAGGTGTCTGGTTTGCTCAGAGACAAAATGCCCTGGATCTGAGTTAAAACCTCTCACTCTCAAATGAGCCTTTCAGCCCCCATGGGGGAAGTGGGGCCCACCGCCTTCTGAGGGGCCGAGCCGCACCCCTGCGGCCCCCACCAGGCACCGCTGCAGCAGCCTCAGCCCGCTGGGCTTGGATCCTCAAGGATGGAGGACAGGTTGCCCGGCTGCCCGGGGCTCCTTGGTGGGCAGGGCTGACCCTTGCTTCATTGATGTAGGTTCTACAAAGCTCTCTTTGACCCAAATAGCTCTGTCCTCAGTCCCCCATGCAAACTCAGGGTGGCAGGAGCTCACCATAGAGTCCAATACCTCCTTGAGCAGATGGGGAGACTGAGGCCCGGGTCAGGGCAGGACTGGCCCCAGCCTTCTGGAGAGCGGACAGCACCTCTGAGGAGGCGCCTGCTGTTACCATCAGTGTATCCACGCCACTGGTGAGCACACCATTCCAGGACAGCAGAGGGATATGGGGGGGTCCCAGCTCCCTCACTCTCTGGCTGGGTGACTCTGGGCAAGACACGCCCTGTCCTGTGCTGCTGCCTGGAATGATGAGGGGCTGAGAGGCCATGGGGATGGCACAGTGGCCTGAGAGAGTGGCAGGTGCTGGGCTGGAGGAGGCAGGCTTGATCCGTGAGGGAACTGGCAGCAGGAGGGGCGCTCTGAGCCCGGCTGCAGAATGCGCTCTGATTGTCTCACTTGGGAGGAGGAGTGACGGGCAGGTGCTCCAGGAGCCTGCACCTGGGCTCTGACACCCAGGCACATGGCCCCCTTCCTATAGCCCAGCCAGTACCCCCTTCCCAAAGTCCCAGTGCTGCTTCTGCTGCCCCTGGGGCCTTCCTAGGGGCTGAATGGTGGCCGCGTGTGGTACTTTGTTATGGTGGCCAGAGCTGACTCAGACCTGCCTCATCCCAAGTGAATGAAGAGGGAACAGTCGGGAGGACTGGCTCAGAGGGGTAGCACCAAACTGTGAGTTTCTGATGACTTTCCCAGACACTCTCTCTGGGGCCTCCCCCACCAGCCTGGTTTCTCAGTATGCTGACACCAAGTGGCATCACATTGCCTCACCTACCCAGAAAGCTGTTATCAACCCAGCACTGAAGCTGTGCCATGTCCCAGGCCACTTCGTCCCCTTCCACTTCAGAGCTTGTACCCCTTTGGCCACTTCTTTCCCCCTGGTTTTCAGAGCCCTCCCACATGTGCCTCCTCCAGGAGGCCCTCCTGACTTGACTCAATCTTTGAACCCAGTTCCCTCATCATCCATCACAGAGTTGTTAATGTGCTTACTGGGGACAGTGTAGTGAGGTCTCCGTATCGGGCCTGGATGTCAGTAACCACTCACTAAACTATACTTATTATATCATATTAATTAGCTATTAATAAAATGACAGTGATATTGACATATCTCCTGTTGAGTGTTGATAGTATTCCTGTCAACCCACAACTGCTGAGCCCCCCACACTTCACCTTTTCCCTGCTCTCTCTTTGTCCTCCTGCCTTGCCTAGCCCTGCCCTGCCCAGGCCCCTGGTGGGTTCTGCCGGATGGGGGTTGGGGGGGCAAGGTATCCCTCAAAACCCCCAGTTGCATCCGGCCTGTCTGTCACTGGGAAGACTGACACAGCTGGCTCCGGCTGGAGATGGGGGATTCAAGTGGGCTGCACCAACCTACAGGGCCCTCCGGCCCCCCACCCCAGCCCGGGAAGCAGATGGTCAGAAACTAATGAATCAGCCTGTGTGTTTACAGGCCCCTTGCCTGCTGCGGAGTGGGCTCAGTCAACAGCAAGTACAATAAATAAATCCCGAGCTGCGGCCAACACAATTCTCTCTCTCCTCCTTTCCCTTTCTGTCTCTCTCCTTTTCCCCTCTGATTTCTTTCCGCAAGATCTCCAAATTCCACTGAGCTGGTCGGTAGCTTGAAACCTCCCAGCAAAGGCACTGCTGGAGCTCACCTGACCTTCCTTTTCCTCTGCAAACACAGCATTGCTCCCTCCCACTTTCCTTCTATTTTTTTTTTCTTTTAGTTGGAGTCTTGCCTTGTCACTCAGGCTGAAGTGCAATGGTGCAATGTCAGCTCACTGCGACCTCCGCCTCCTGGGTTCAAGCGACTCTCTTGCCTCAGCCTCCTGAGTAGCTGGGATTACAGGTGCATGCCACCATACCTGGCTAATTTTTTGTATCTTAAGTAGAGGCGGGGTTTCACTATGTTGACCAGGCCGGTCTCAAACTCCTGACCTTGTGATCCACCTGCCTTGGCCTCCCAAAGTGCTGGGATTACAGGTGTGAGCCACTGTGCCTGCCTCGGCCTCCCAAAGTGCTGGGATTACAGGTGTGAGCCACTGTGCCTGCCTCGGCCTCCCAAAGTGCTGGGATTACAGGTGTGAGCCACTGTGCCTGCCTCGGCCTCCCAAAGTGCTGGGATTACAGGTGTGAGCCACTGTGCCTGCCTCGGCCTCCCAAAGTGCTGGGATTACAGGTGTGAGCCACTGTGCCCAGCCTTATTTATTTATTTTTAAGACAGAGCCTTGTTTTATGGCCCAATCTGGAATGCAGTGGCACAATCTTGGCTCACTACAACCTCCGCTTCCTGGGTTCAAGCGATTCTCCTGCCTCAGCCTCCTGAGTAGCTGGGACTATGGGCGTGCACCACCACGCCCAGCTGCTTTTTGTATTTATAGTAGAGACGCGGTTCCACCATGTTGGCCGGGCTGGTCTCGAACTCCTAACCTCAGGTGATCCACCGCCTCAGCCTCCCAAAATGCTGGGATTACAAGCATGAGCCACCATGTTGGGACCTTCTATTCGTCACTGAGGGAATTCTGAGGACCCAGCTGGGTATTAGAAGCCCAGTTTACCCCAGTCTCCCTACCCCGGGGCTGACAGCATCTGACAGCTGATAACATCATGGGGGCAGGGCTGCGATGAGGGCGGGTGAAGGTTTGCCAGCCTTCGCCGGGTCTACACATTTCCACCCATGTACAGGACAGCAGATGGACTAATCACAGAAACACCAGTCAAAACATAGTGGTCTAATACACGAGAGACTGTTAGGCACACCTCTGACCTTTCAGGGTGGCTCCAGAGCCGCCCTTTGGTAGTAGCAAAAGTGGTAGTAGATTCTTTAAGTGTTTCATGAAAATTACAACAAAAATCATGCCCCTGGTTTTTAAAAATAGCCTTGGAATTTTCTCTAGAAAAATGCAGTAACATACCCATTTTCCATACAGTTTCGGTCTCTGGGGTCTGAAAGCCCTGAGTTCCCTCTCAGCTCTCTCCTTTGAGACTATGTGACTTTGACAAAGTCGCTTTACTTCTCTGAGGCTCTACTTTCTCATCGAGTGTCATGTGAGATGGTATGTGTCGCACCCTACCTGGAATACCTAAGAAATATCTCCAAATGGGAGTGATTATTATGAAACAGCAGCTTCGTATTAACTCAGGGACATTCTGCTCCTAGCAGCCTTCCAAGGAGGAAGTGGTGAGGCTGAGACCACCAGGCTTGTGCATGAGAAACTTGGGAATTTCATGGCATGGATCGCCTCTGGAACTGCTGACTCAAAAGAGTTCGGTGATCGTAACATTCACTGGGTGCCAGCCCTGTGCCTGGGCTGGGCTGGGCACTTCACACCCACTCCTCCCTATGCCCTCTCGGCAACCCCCGGGGAGGAAGGTGCTACAGTCTTGCTCTGCGACCCAGGCTGGAGTGCAGTGGTGCAATCTCAGCTCACTGCAACCTCCATTTCCTGGGTTCAAGCGATTCTCCTGCCTCAGCCTCCCAAGCAGCTGGGACTACAATGGGCTTTCACCATGTTGGCCAGGCTCATCTCGAACTCCTGACTTTAGGTGATCCCCCCACCTCGGCCACTTCACAGATAAGACACAAAGTACCCATGGCCCATATCACTTACCCAACCCCTGGACTCCGTGGGACCCAACCTTGAGGAATCATGGGGAAACCAAGCCCGTCATGTCTACGGCTATTCTCTCTCTCTGGACACACGCGGGCAAGGGACCTGAAAGGTCAGGCAGTGTGGCCAGAAGTCAAAGGAGGGTGGGCAGAGTGAAGGGAAGGCAGCTAGCCAGGCCCAGAGCATCAGAGAACCGAGGGAGGAGGAGTCTCCTACACAGACGCCAAGCCCGAGCTCCCGGAATGAAATACTCAACAGAGAAACCATTTCATGCCACGCCTTTCAAGCCTCGTGATGGGCGCTTAAATGCTTTTCCTTTTATGTTATTTTCTGTGCAAAGGGTACAGTCAAAGTCAGAGGCCAGGTTGTAAACATCATACACAAGCTGCAGGCAAAAAATATAATTGAATGGGAAAGTTAGCCGTTAGCAAGAACAGTGGTAAATATGCCGGTGGGAAGCCCAGCCGTTTGAACCTCCAGGCCCCTGACGACCGTGCCCGTGGAGGGGTGGTCACAGGAATGGTCACCAAGTCTCAGGAAGAGGAACAGACAACTTCATGCAGCTGGCCTTGCAACCCAAGCCTGTGCTGGGTTGATGTCACACAGCTGGGATCAAATCGCCAGGGTGCCTCAGACAGGGCTCTGTGGTTCGCGGCTGGATGCACCGCCTCGCTCCCTCAGCCTCTCACCAGCTCCATCGGCTTGGACGAGTCCCCCGACTTCCTTGAGCCCAGTGAGGTCCAGGACATGCTACCCTAAAACCTTCTTAAAATACTTTAGGCCACCGGGCGCGGTGGCTCACGCCTATAATGCCAGCACTTTGGGAGGCCGAGACAGGTGGACCATCTGAGGTCAGGAGTTCGAGACCAGCCTGGCCAAGAGGGTGAAGCCCCGTCTCTACAAAAAATACAAAAAAAAAAAAAAAAGTTAGCGGGACGTAGTGGTGCACGCCTGTAGTCCCAGCTACTCAGGAGGCTGAGGCACAGGAATCACTTGAACCTGGGAGGCAGAGGTTGCAGTGAGCTGAGATCGGGCCACTGCACTCCAGCCTGGGCGACAGAGTGAAACTCTGTCTCAAAAAAATTTTTTTTAAAGCTGAAGGGATGTGAGAAAGCCGCAGAAGTGGAAGGCCACTCTTTGAGCTCCCCTGCCCTTCTTCCCTGAAGTGGGTCATAAGACTCATTTGAGAGGTGCCCTCCCAATGCCCAGAGGAAGGAACATTCTCATCTCCGAAGATGCAGGGTCAGAGGAACCTGGACACACAGGCCTTGCAAAGTTCCCGCCAGTTTGTCACCAGGAGATCATACTTCCTTTTAGCCAATCGGACTTCTCCATGACTAACTACTTCCTCATCAACCCTAGCATAAAAAATAGATGTTACCGTGTCTTTGGGCCTTCTTCCTTAGAAAAGCTCCCATGAGGCTGGGCAACACAGGGAGATGCCATCTCTACAGAAAAAATAAAAATAAAAAAAAATAAAACTAGCCGGGCATGGTGGCACACACCAGTGGTCCCAGCTACTTGGGAGGCTGAGACAGGAGGATCACTTGGGCCCAGGAGGTGGAGGCTGTAGTGAGCCATGATTGTGCCTCTGCACTCCAGCCTGAGTGACAAAGCAAAACCCTAAAAAAAAAAAAAAAAAAAAAAAGAAAGAAAGAAAGAAAGCTTTTTCCACATAAAACTTATATGAAATCCACTCATATGCTTTCATCATGTTAATCTGTCTTTTATGATGGGGCCTCAGCCATCAATATAGGATGGGTGAGGAACAGATCTTTCTCCTCCCTGAGAACCTCGGCCTCTCAGTTGAACGGGAGGCTTCATGCGGGCAGCCACTGTGTCTGTTCCCGTCCCCACTCCAGCCCCAGCCCCCAGCACTCCTAGGGGACTCAGGAAATCTTTGTAGAATGCTTGAAAGCCCAATGAGGGCAGGAGCACTGGCTTCACAGCGTTGTCAGGAATGGTGCTGGTGCACCACGGCAAGTGCCTTGGCAGCACCGGCTCACGGGTGATGGATGTTAGGAGGACATTCATGGCCATGGCCAGGCCAGACGCTTCAGCAAGCAGCAGGCCCTGCTGTTAGCAAGTGTGTCTTCCACCTCGGCCCTGTGCCGGGCGCCCCACGTGGGTTGCCCCAGCCCCCTCCATGCTCCCAGGGACCTTGGAGAGTACCATCCTTGGGACACAAGGCTTGGAGAGGCTGAGCAATGCTCCAGAGTCATGCAGCAGGTGAGGTGGGACAAGAAGCCAGGGGAGGGCCCTCTGAGCCGGGCTCTGAGACAAATTGGGAAATGGTGCCCGTCACCCAAAAGGGAAAGGACGCCGCTGCTGGGCCGCACTGTGCTCCTGCAGACTTGGGTTTCACGGGGAGGCAGGTGTCGCATCTCTTGACACCAAGGTGCATGGCTGGCCTGGGGAACAGTTTAGCAGCTGACAGGTTTTTCTGAACCTGTCTGCCGAGTTGCCAGTGGAACCCGTCTCATCCTCAGCCCCTCAGCCTCACCAGGACGGGCGGCTGCTGCCGTGTCCAAGGTGGGAGGCTGGAGGCGGCCCAGAAGAGGCCCTGGCTGTGGGTGCCCAGGTGGAGGGTCAGGACTCAAGCACAGGGGAAGCAACGGTGGGGGAAGGCAGGGAAAGGCAGGGAGCGAGCCCCACCCTTCTCATTGGACGTGGCCTCTGCCATTTCGGGGGAAACCCTATGGGCAGGTGCATAAATCAATAGGTTCCTGTGGGGCCATGGAATCAGGACTCAGGGGTCTGAACCTAACACCGTGTGTGACCTTGGTCAGGGCCTTGCCCTATCTGTGCCTCGGTTTCCCCATTCCTGAAATGACCAGGCAGGAGTGGGCTGTCCGGCTCTGACCCTCATATCCTCAAGTCTCAAGTTCTTCGCGTTCCTCAGGCCCCCGTGCTGCTCGGGAGGAAGGGCACAGAGACACATCCTCCTCCCCTGACTCCAGGGAGAAAGCTGGGGTGCCGGGGGAATTCTCCTTAACAGATTATTTCCTATTTATTGGTAAGAAAAGTTGCAGCGGGGATAAATTATTAACAAAGCGGAAACGGAGACTGCTCAGAGCTGATTCTAATTCTAGCGGCCCTGACAGTCTGTAACTCTCTCAGCTCTCCCTCCCTCCCTCTCTCTGTCCCCCTCTCTCCGTTTCCCATTCTTCTTCTACAGTTTCATTGATCGCTGTCCCTCTTGCTCTCTGTGCCTCTGACTCCTTCCCCGGGTCCAGGCTCCTCTCTCCTTCCCTTTCCGGCCTCTCTTCGCGCTGCGCGAAGGCCCTGGACGGCAGACAGCAAGGTCACCCTCCCTGCTCCAGAATCAGCGTAAACCGACCTGGCATTTCAGGGCCGGAGCTGCAGCTGGCCAATGGCGTTTCCGTTTTGATTTCTGGCTGGAGCAATCTCCCTCCCAGCTCCAAGTAATTACTCAGGCAGGGGCAGGCAAGGGAGCCTCTGAGCCTCCTCTAGCGCCGCCTCCCCGGGGACTTGCCTGTCCCAGCAGCGAGCCTCTCGAAGCCATGGTGGCCGCGCCTGCTGCTCCTCCCCAGATGGGCCACCGTGGGCATCGCCTGGGCACAGGTCCACCTTGAACCTAGAGTCTCTGGCCACCACTCGAACCTGCCCGGGCCCAGCAGAACTCAAGAAAATGCATCTCAGTTCCTTGGTTGCCCAGAGCCGTTCTTCCCTCTGCCTCTTGCCCCGCACTATTTTGGAGGAAAGGGAGCACTTTAGGCCTTTCAATCCTGCCCACAGTGTTCCTCCTTCCAGAACCTTCTGTGAGTGTGAACTTTGGGAGAGCAGGGGCCTCGCCCACCTTTGTGCCATACCCCCAACGGCTGTTTGCACACAGTGGTTTTTGACAAACATTTTGTAACTGAGTGAAGACCCTCTGCAGTGGCTCTGTGGCAGCTCCACCCAGGAAAGGCGCTGCCTGGGGAGAGGCAGTGGACACCCGAGGGCTTCGCTTTGCTTTGGGGACGCCGTTCTAGCAGACCGACTGCTTCGTCTTCCTCAGCCCAACTGGGGCTCCCCCCACAGAACTCCCTGAACTCCTTTTGGAGGACCTGGGGGCATTGGGCTGCCCCGATGGACGAACTGCCCAGGAGAGGGTCTACTGGGAAGCCGAGATCAGAGGGTAAGGATGAAACGCCAGGTCAGGTGTGGGCACCCACTGCTCACCAGGACTGCAGACCCCTGAATGACTGATCTCCTCCATCAGCTGAACTGCCAGAGTGTGGTGGGCTGGGGAGGCGTTGCCACGGCTCTGGCTAGACAAGGGTTAATCTCTCCAGAAACTTAAAAATGTATTATTGTTTTTTTTAAAGGACACATTCTGCTTTGCCCTGGGCATATGTGGATTCTTCCCACAGCCAGATTTCCAGGAATGTTCGGGGCGGGAAATTCTATCCCAGCTAGAGTGCCCCTGCATCTCTGTGGCCCCCCACAGGCGACTAACAAGACCCACCAGACACATGGGCATGTGTCTCAGACAGGGCAGGGCTCCCCTGCTTTTGCAACTTCCAGCAACAGGGGTTTCGTGACCACAAAAGGCAGCTAGGTCAAACCCCACTGCTCCCTCCTTTGAGTGTGGGGCTGTCATTTGGTGGGTGCTTGGCATCTTTTCTTTGTCCCGGGTTCCCTGGTTTTCTCTGGGTATGCTGTAAACATTTTTTAATTGATCAGAACAAGGAGAGAGGGAGGTTAGGTGAGGCCAAGCGCTCCTCCTTCCCCACACCAGGAGCTCAGTGATCCTCAAACGCCTCCCCACCAGGGCCATGGGGAGTGCTCAGCGGCTGTTACTGCTGCTCCTCCTTCTCCTCCTCCTCCATCTCCTCCTCCACCCTCTCCTCCTCCTCCCTCTCCTCCTCCTCCGTCTCCTCCTCCCTCTCCTCCTCCTCCTTCTCCTCCTCCCTCTCCTCCTCCTCCCTCTCCTCCTCCTCC
>NW_016108077.1:201283-229325 GCF_001604975.1 Cebus imitator | reverse complement strand
CTCCTCCTCCCTCTCCTCCTACCTCTCCTCCTCCCCCCTCCCTCTCCTTCCCTGCCCACCCTTCTCCCCACTCAAGGCTTCACTGGCCACCCAAACAGCTCAACACTCTCATACCTTTTAAAAAAGTAACTAAAAGGAAAGGAGAGATGGAAGGACAAAAGAAAGGGAGAGAGGAAAAGGGAGAGAAAGAGAAGGGGGCAGGTGGGGGAAGGGCACGAGAGGAAGAACGCTGCATCCGGAGAAGCCCAGGAAAGTGCATTATTGATTCAGGACTTAGAAAATGCTTAGAGAGTAGGAACAGCGCCCTGCTCTTTAAAAGCTTGTGCAAAGCCTAAGCTAGACCCAGGCAGCCTTCCCAAAGAGGGCCTGCTCTGCCGCCATGAATATTTTATCACGGAGGGAGGAAAAAAGTGGCTGTGGGGATTTCAGTGCCGGGTGGGGTGAGGGGCAGCCCCCCCCACGCCCCCCTGCCCCGCCACCCTGCTGGGGCGCTGGGTAGCTGCCTCTCTTCGATCCTGGGGGCTTTTCTGGGCCCCCTCTCCTCTTCCCTAGGAGCTGCCCTGGGCTTTCTTGCTGGTCAACAGGGCCTCAGCCAGGTTCCAACAGAGGCCCAGGCTGGGGAAGGGGGTCGGCGGGGAGGCATCAGCTGAAGGGGGTTTCCAGAGGGGCTGAGGGTGCAGCCTGGTCCCCAGCAATCATTTCTCCTAAAGGCTCACTCTGTTCTCCCCTGCACTGCCTCGGCTGGGGCCTCCGCTGACCCCTCCAGCCTCCCCACCCCCCGCCCCTTCTCAGCCTGCAGCCAGATGCCCTTCCCTTCGTAAAACCCAAGTGTCCCCAGCTCCCACTCGGAGCCCCAGCACCTTCCCTTTCTTATGTCCAAACCCTGGGCCTGGCTCTGCCACCAGCTCTGCCTCTACCCCATGTCTTTCTGGCCTTGTTTTCTTTTCTTTTTTTTTTTTGAGATGGAGTTTCACTCTTGTCGCCCAGGCTGGAGTGCACTGGTGCCATGGCTCACTGCAACCTTCGCCTCCTGTGTTCAGGTAATTCTCCTGCCTCAGCCTCCCAAGTAACTGGGATTACTGGATGTGCTTCCACACCAGGCGAATTTTGTTTTTTTTTAGTAGAGACAGGGTTTCTCCATGTTGGCCAGGCTGGTCTCGAACTCCTGACCTCAGGTGATCCTCCTGCCTCAGTCTCCCAAAGTGCTGGGATTACAGGCGGGAGCCGCCATGCCTGGTTTCTGTCCTCTTTTCAACTGGCCAGTCTCTCCCACCTTTCGTGCGCCCCCTCCATTCTCTGAGCTTTCAGGCTGAGGCACCCTCTGCCTGCAGCTCCGCCTCCAGCCTTTTGCAGGTGTCTGCTTAAATTTTTCTCTCTTAGGGAAACATCCCTGGCCACTGCTGCCAGTCTTGGAGGAGCGCTGGGTCACAGTTCTCCCCACTGGCTTCTCCAGCTAATGATGGATGTGTCCCCTCCCCACTGTGTGCTCCAGGAAGGCAGGAGCGGAGCCTGACACACCAGGTGACCCCCATCCTCAGCCAGTTCCCTCTCCAGGTATTCCATACTCAGAATGAGCTCTCAGGAGTAGACACAGCACCCAATGGATGGGACCTGCCCCTGAGAACAGCCAGAAGCTGCCACCTCTGAGGGTTTCTTCCTGTTGGTCTCTGAAGAGTTAAGAGGTGTCAGGGCTGAGGAAAGAGTAAAGTCACTGGGTCTCTCCACACCTGGGGACACCTGGACAGGTACACATCTCTGTGGATGAAACCCTGGGGAGTGCAGTTGGGTGTGAGGAGTGAGGCTGGGCTGGTAAGCTTCACTGATTTATTCATCAATTATTTGTGAATATCCTTTGGGTGCCAAGGCGGGAGCCACCATACCCAGTTTCCGTCCTCTTTTCTACTGGTCAGTCTCTCCCACCTTCCCTCCCACTGAGCTTTCAGGTTGAGGCACCCCCTGTCTGAAGCTCCCCAGAGACAGCTCTTAGATTTGGCCACCATGAAAACATGAAAATACTTGGGGACAGAAGGGTGTGGTGACATTCCTGGGCCCTAAGGTCAGAAATTATACTCCAGAGTGAAAACTAACAAACAAATCAACCAACTAACTCACCAATCAAGTAACGAAACAACCAACCAGCCAACCAGCCAAACCCCTCAGCAGGTGACTCCGATGTGTGGCCAGCTTTGAGAGGCTGGTACAGGTGCGCCAGAGAAGGGCACCCTCACGATGACACTGTTCCGGTTATGACCATACCTACAGGTGGGGGAGCCAAGGCCCCCGGGCCAGGCACTTGCTCAAGGTCACATTTCTGGTGACTCAGGTACTTTGTCCCCTTTCAGGAATGTCGACCGCTCTGCTGTATCCATCAGAGAAGTCACCTGTGTCCCGGTCCCCATGAGTGGCACAGACGACAAGCCCTGAAGGGGATGGGCTGGGGCAGTTAGAAGGCTTCCTGGGGGAGGTGGGATTTCAACCAGGCTCAGGACAGTTGGAGGGAGACTCCACAAAGCTGAGGATGGTGCTCTAGGTCGGCTGAGCAAAGGGCCAGGCTGGCGCACAAAACGCTGCAGGGAGCGATGGGTTAACGCAGGTCGCTGAGCCAGGAGCTTGGTGGGGAGCACGGGAGAGAAGGCCAAAGAGGCCAGGAGCCAGATGGGCCGCTGGACATTAAGCAGTGCCAGGGCGGACCCTGATGCTGGCCGGCCCCCCTCCTTCCAGGAAGACGGACGAAGAGGCTGGGAACAAAGCGTGAGGGCTCAGGTGACCCTCTCCCAAGACTGGAGAGCCGGCACCCTTCAGCACCCAGGAAGCCAGGAGGAGGACGGAGCAGCTGCAGCTCAGATGTGAGAGGGGCTCCAAGCGAGCCGAGACAGGCCATGGAATCCTCTTCCTCCTGGACTTTCAGTTTTAAGATGACAAGATGCTGCAGGCTGGAAGGGCTCCAGGGCAGGCCTGGGAAAGGTTTCAATCGGCGCTGCCCAAACTTGGCAGTGCACTGGGACCACCTGGAGGGAGGTTTAATGGCTCCTCCTGCTGTGCTGCCCTATAGCTGGTCTAGGGGGTCAGCCGAGGCAGCAGGGAATGAAAAGCTCCCAAGCGAGTCCACTGAGCAGCCTGGCTGAGAACTACCCAGGTGGCTCAGAGGGCCACCCGGTCCCTGTCCTCTCTGCTTCTGGTGGGGTCATAGCTGCCCGCTGGGCTCGAGGCCTTCAAGAAGACTGCCCCAAGTGTTGGGGGTTGGAAAAGAGCCACACCTGAAGCCTCCCTTTCCTGCTGGGAGACACCGTACCCAAGGCTGTGGTTTTCAGCGCGTGCCTGAGCCCCTTGGGGAAGGTCCCAGGCGTCACAGCTGGTCAGGGCTGATGAGATGCAATGTGCACCTGAGGTCATGGCTGCTGCCTTGAGGGCCCCCAAGTGGGACAATTTTCCATTTTGGAGCAGGCAGAGGCACCAAGGACGGCCACCCAGCCTCGCTTTGCGTGCATGTCTCTCCTTCCCGTGCCCCTCCCCGAGGCTGAGAGGCAGCCCACGGGGCATAGGGGAGGGGAGGGCTGCCCCGTGCCAAGCAGACAGGCCTGGAGCCCTCCCTTGGCAGATGCCGCACCTCCCCCCACCCCCTGCCCCCTGCACCATCCACCCTTTATTTTTAGGCCTATAATTGTCCATTGTTGGGTGCATTTTTTTTCCCTACTCCTTCCCCAGAAAAACAGATCGGGTTCCTCCAGGCAAAGCCATCTCGCCTTCCCTGGAGCTGGTGCGTGGGAGCACACTCACTGCCAAATAGACATGAAATAAGTGAATTATCAAGTAAGTGGATTAGCAGACTCCATCGTGTCTCAAAGGGCAGGGGGTGGGGAATGCCACCGTCACTCCTCCTGGCCCTCCCTCCTCTGCTGCTGGGGTGTGCTGGGGGAGGAGAGGCTGACAGGGACAGTATGCTCACCAGCACACATGGCTGCACGCACGCACACACACACAGATGACAGCCGCCTCCGTCTATCGGGCGCTTTCTGAGATCCAGAGCGACTCGTGTCAGCTGAGCAATCCACTAACATGTTTAGGAGCCTGGACGCTGGGCTGGGCAGCCCCGGCTGCAGGCGCCAGGCTCCTCTACTTAGAAGCTGTGTGGACTTGGGCAAGTGGCTTAACTTCTCTGAACCTGAGCGTCCTCATATTCAAAATGTGTCTAAATACAAGCTCTACCTTAAGTCTTCTGTGAGGATTCAGTGCTAGCTTAGGTTAAGGGCTTGGTATACACTAAGCACTCAACAGATATTCGATGCTGCTGCTCTGAGGAGAAGGTATAGAATCAAGAAAGTCTGGCCGTGGCCGGGCGCGGTGGCTCACGCCTATAATCCCGACACTTTGGGAGGCCAAGGTGGGCGGATCACTTTCGATCAGATCAGCCTAGCCAACGTGTGAAACTTTGTCTCTACTAAAAATATAAAAAATTAGCTAGCCATGGTGGCGCACGCCTGTAATCCCAGCTACTCGGGAGCCTGAGGAAGGGGAGTTGGTTGAACTTGGGAGGTGGAGGGTGCAGTGAGCTGAGATCGTGCCCCTGCACTCCAGCCTGGGTGACTCCGTCTCAAAAAAAAAAAAAAAAAAAGAAAGAAAATGATCCGAGGAGTTTAAGACCAGCCTGGGCAACATGGCAATACCCTATCTTTACAAAAATACAAAAATCAGCCAGGTGTGGTGGTGCGTGCCTGTGATCCCTGCTGCTCAGGAGGCTGGGGTGAGAGAATCACCGGAACCCAGGAGGTGGAGGCTGCAGTAGCCAAGATCTCACCACTGTCCTCCAGCCTGGGTGACAGACTGAGACCCTGTCTCAAAAAAGAAAAAGAAAGTCCTCAGGCAGTTGGACCAGTCAAAAGAAACCAAACCCTGATTTCCCTGAAGGTGAGAGCCCCCAGAGGGCAGAACTTTCTCAGGCCAGATGGTTGACTGAAAGTGATCACAGGTGGACTCAGGGTAATCTGGGAAGTCCCTGCAAGAGTTTGCAACCTTGTGTGTGTGTGTGTGTGTGTGTGTGTGTGTGAGTGTGTGTGTCCCTGAGCCCAGTGTTTGCACACACGTGTGCACATGCGTGGTTCTAGGAAGAGCACCATAGATTCTCAAGTGGGGCCATGACTATGAAAAGTGAGAAGCTCCCACTCTGGGGTTTTCTGGGTTGGTTCCCTGCCTTTCCCCTCCAGGTCTTCCTGGATGCTGGGAGGTTATCACACGTCTTCCTTCTTCCTTCTCTCTCTCTCTCTCTCCCTGAAGCAGAATCTGGGGGTGCAGTGAGACTCTGAGGTTGACCTGCAGACCCCCTCATTTTGTAGGCAGGAATTCCAAACCCCAAAATGGGAAGAGACTTGCCCGGGGCCACCCAGGTCCTGGCAGCCAGTGCCCGGGGAGCCCCCTCCCTAGGAGCTGAGCCCCAGTCCAGCGCCAGCCCCCAGAGCTGTGGGCAAAGGTTTTGGATGGTGCCTGGGTGGGGACAGGGTCAGAGACGAGGTGTGCTCTGGAGAACAGGCTTCTCTGCTTGCTGCCTCTTGCTTTTGGCCATCTCTTGATCCCCCAGAGGGAGGGACACGCCCCAAAAGGACACCACCCCCCCGCAGGCTGGCAGCAGAGGACCGCCTGCCTTGGCAGAGGGCAGGAGCGCTGTGAGGTCATCTCTCACTGGTCTCCTCCTCACCTTTTGCCTGACAGCAGACTTTTGCTCTGGCGGAGGGAAAATGCCTGGTCGTGTTTCATTTCTTTTTATTTCCCCAGCCGACTCTTGGAGTCAAGTGGATGAATGGCTTGGGCAGCAGGAGGGAGGTGGAATGAGGGGCTGAGGAGGCCCAAACGGTCCCCGAGGGACCCAAGACAAACTGTGCTGGGAGAGAAGAATTTCAGGTCCTTGAACACAGGCCTGAGACCCTTTCCACAGGGTGGGGAGTTCTGGAGCACTCCAGGGTTAGATTCGTGGGGATCCACACACACAGATATTCCAATACAATTACCCCCTGCCAACAAGACCCTGAGAGGTCAGGGGACCCCTCTGTGGCCGCCCAGTGAGATCCCAGCCCCCCGCTAGCTCTCACTCCTGTGTGACAGAAGGCAGGACAGGGCGGTGATGGAGACCCTGGGGACGGATCCTGCCTTTGGCTGCGCAAACTTGGGTCAGTGTCTCCACCTACCTGTACCCACCCCCCATCTGCGCTGTGACTGGCTTCAGTGCTGTCCTCTGAATCACCACCGGCGCATGGCACTAGGGGAGCACGCATGCCCCGGCCTCTCCCTCATGAGGCTCCCAGGCATCTAGTACACCACCAATACCCAACACCGTGATCACTGTCATTGCTGCCATCACCAGTGTTCCTGCCACCATCCTACCCAGCCGTGCCCTCCTGGCACAGAGCACTCTTTCTGTCCACCTTCTGTGATGCTGCCACCACAGAGAGGACCACAGCTGGCAGGTGGGTTTAGGGGGTGCTCTTCATGGCCCCCAGGATCCTGCTCTGAGCTGAGCCTGAGTCACCAGTAGTGACATATAGGCGGGAGCTCACCTAAGCAGGCCAGGAAGTGGATGTGTCAACCTCACTGACCCTGAAGGGGCAGCTCCAGCCCCCGCTGGCTGCAGGTGGCATCCAGGCAGGCATCCCATGTCCCCTACCAAATGCCATCATGTGAGGTCAGATCCAGGGCCTGTGTAGATGGACAGAAACCTGTGGGGAGGGCTCCCTGTCCTTCTGGCTCTAGTCTACCTCTGGGAGAGCCCATGGCCTGGGGTGGAGACTCCAGGGTCTTAAGCTCCTCATCAGGGGGCCCAGGGAAGTCACTGCAACCCTCTGGGCCTCAGTTTCCCCATAGGAAGTGAGAGGGATGGGCCTCATCAGTGGTTTTATATTGTCTTCACAGGAGCCCAGGACTTCCTGGGGATGGAGTGGGGGACTCAGAGGCCTGGGGCAGGGCAGGAGGACACCAGCCACCTGCTTCTGGGGTCCCGTTTCCTGGGAGCAGTCAGTTTCACTGTAACATGCTTATCCATGTTGGGGTTTCTGTGGCCTTAGACAATCTCCAGCACGCTTTCTAAGGTGTTTCTCTCTATTTGAAATGATGGATAATTATCTTCAGCATTTATTAAATACCTGCCACATGCAAGCACTGACTGTAGGGCAAAGAATAGGACAGACGCGAGGGGGGGGAGGGGGAGGAGGGGGAGGAGGGGGAGTGGAGGGGGAGTGGAGGCCAAGGAGGCATCTGGAGGCCAGAGACAAGCTGCAGCATCTCCTCCCAAGGGCCCTGCTATGAGACTCTAAGTCAACATCCCAGCCTGAAAGAAGGAGAAGAAAATGAGGGGGAGGGGGAAGGGGGAAGGGGGATAAGAAGCGTTTGGGTTTTCTCCCCTCAGGCCTCACTGTGGCATAGTCATTAAATGACTGGGATCTGAGTTACAGCCTTGACTTCCCTCAGTTTTAGAGTCTCAGTTTCCTCATCCATAAAATGGGCATAACAGGAGAGTAATAGTTTCTACTGTGCAGAGTATCCACACAGAATGCTTGATGCTTTAGAGGAATAGATTTGAGGCTGGACGTGGTGGCTCACGCCTGTAACCCCGGCACTTTGGGAGGCCGAGGCGGGCAGATAACTTGAGTCCAGGAGTTCGAGATCAGCCTGGCCAAATGGCGAAACCCTGTCTCTAATAAAAACACAAAAACTAGCCGGGTGTGGTGGCGTACACCTGTAATCCCAGCTGCTTGGGAAGTTGAGGCAGGAGAATTGCTTGAACCCAGGAGGTAGAGGTTGCAGTGAGCTGAGATCGAGCCACTGCACTCCAGCCTGTGTGACAGAGAGAGACTCTGGCTCCAAAAAAAAAAAAAAAAAAAAAAGAGAGAGAGAGAGAGAGAGAGAGAGAAAGAGGAAGAGAGATTTGAAAGTCCAGAAATAAGTTCCTAGAGTGTGGTCAACTGATTTTCGACGAGGTTGCCAAGAACATTTGGTGGGGGAAGCATTGGCTCTTCAGCAAGTAGTGCTGGGAAAAGTGGATATCCGCATGCAAAAGAATAAAGGTAGACCCTTCCCTTATGCCAGATACAAAAATTAACTCAAAATGGACCAAAGGCCTAGACCTAAGAGCCAAAACTATAAAAGTCTTCAAAGAAAATATGGGGGTAAATACGGCTGACCTTGGATTTAGCAATGGTTTCGTAGATATGACACCAAAAGCACAAGCAACAAAAGGAAAAAATACACACACTGGAGTTTATTCAAGTTAAAATAGGCCAGGCGTGGTGGCTCATGCCTGTGGTCCCAGCACTTTGGGAGGCCCAGGCGGGTGGATCGTTTGAGGCCAGGAGTTCAAGACCAGCCTGGGCAACATGGTAAAACCATGTCTCTACTAAAAACACAAAAATTAGGTGAGTGTGATGGTCCACACCTGTAATCCCAGCTACTCGGGAGGCTGAAGCAGGAGAATCATTCGAACCTGGGAGACGGAGGTTGCAGTGAGCCGAGATTGCACCACTGCAGTCCAGCCTGGGCAACAGAGTGAGACTCTGTCTCAAAGAAAAAAAAACAAACAAACCATGACTAGTAAGCACGTGATTACTCACATCATTAACCATCAGAGAAATGCAAATCAAGGCCATAATGAGATACTGCCCACACTCACTAGGGGAGTCCTAAAACAAAACCAGAAAATAACAAGTGTTGACAAAGACCTGGAGGAACCGGAACTCTTGCGCACTGCTGGTGGGAACGTAAAAGGGGCAGCACCTGTAGAAAACAGTTTGGTGGTTCCCCAAAAGTTAAACGTAGAATTACCTTGTGACTCAGAAACTCCACTTTTAGGTAGACACCAAAAAGAAATGAAAACATACACACACACAAAAACTGGGAGCCAAATGTTCACAGCAGTATCACTCCTAATAGCTAGAAAGCCGAAGTGGCTCACGTGTCCATCAGTCAGGGAATGGATACACAAAATATGGTGTGTCCACACAATGGCATATTACGCAGCCGTCAAAAGGAAGGAAGTACCGATTTATGCGACAATGTGGACGAATCTTGAAAACATGACGCTAAGTGAAAGAAGGCCGTCATAAAGAGTCTGATGTTGTCTGATTCCATTTGTATGAAATATCTAGAATAGGTAAATTCATGAAGACAAAAAGTAGACTCATAGTGGTTGCCGGGGGTGCAGGAAGGTGATGTGGAGTAACTCTGGGCATGGGGTTTTTTATTGGGTTGGTGAAAATGTGTTGGGACTAGGTAGAGATGGCGATTATGTAACACTGTGAATGACATTGATTTGTATATTGCAAAATAGTTTAAAAGGCAAGTTTTATGTTAGACGCAATAATACTTTTTTTTTTCCTTAGAGATGGGGGTCTCACTATGTTGCCCAGGCTGGTCTCAAACTCTTGGCCTCAAGTGATCCTCTGGCCTTGGCCTCCCAAAGTGCTGGAGTTACAGGTATGAGCCACTGTATCCGTCAAAACGTTTTTTTAACAGGTTAATTTTATGTTATGTGAATTTCACCTCAATTTAAGCAATGTTTTTAAATCTTGTTAAAAATGCTTACAGCTATGCTGGACCCGGCATGTACATCTGGGACCCCTCTCTCTGCACTGGAGTCTACTGCTTTGTCTCTTTTTGTCTCTGACCAATCTGAATTTCCCTAAACTCTCAGAATGTACCCGCAATCACCAGGGAACATCGGATGCACTGGTTAATGTAGCCAAGCCCCACTGTTGCTCTGTTGGGGAAACTGAGGCTAGGGGGCATATCCTTGGTCTCTCAGCAGCCAGGGCCTAGAACTCTGGCTCCCCTCTGCATTCATTCTGCTCCTGTGTGCCACCCCTCCCCCGCCAGCAGTTGGTGTGTGCTCGGGGAATTAGAAACACATTTTCATATATTTAAGCAAATCTGCTGCTGATGAACAACAAATCGGACCGTGCAAACCAAAGCCGAACAGAACCGGTTCCTGCATGACCTGCCGATCCTCCCATTCCCCATCGCCTGGCCCCTTCAGGAAGGAGCCCTGCACGGGTGCTGGCCACAGGAACTCTGGGCCACGGCTCAGCGCCCACGTGGTCCAGCCTGGTGAGCTCCGGACCAGCCCCACGGCGCAGGGCTTCCATGCTCTGGTTCCCACCGCTGTCCCTCAACTGCCCTCCTGCCCCTCTCGCTCCTCCAGAGCCCATGGCCTAATCCCTGCTAACCCTAGTGAGCCGCCAGGAGCCAGACACAGGCAGGCTGAATCCCAGCTCCAACACTCCGTGGGCTTTGAGAAGTCTCAGAATATTCACTGGTCAAATGCACAGTAACAGGCCTACGGGGTGCTGAATGAGGTGAACAGGGGCGCAGACTGTCTCCTTTCTGTCACCCACACACTTTCCCCTTTAATCACCCCGCCCCCTCCCCTGCGTCTCTGCACACACATTCCTTCTGCCCAGACCCTCACTCTCCTGATACGTCCCATCCTGCAAGGCCCACCTCTGAGCGCATGGCCTGTGCCTCCGGCTGCGGGCGGGCCTGTGGGGTCTTCTTCTATCCCTCAAGTTAAATTCTAGAATTAAAAAAAAAAATACAAAAAAACCCCTTTTTTTTTTTTTTTTTAGATGGAGTCTCACTCTGTCACGCAGGCTGGAATGCAGTGGTACAATCTAGGTTCACTGCAACCTCCACCTCCCAGGTTCAAGCAATTCTCCTGCCTTAGCCTCCCGAGCAGCTGGAATTACAGGCGCCTGCCACCATGCCTGGGTAATTTTTATATTTTTAGTAGAGACGGGGTTTCACCACATTGGCCAGGCTGGTCTCGAACTCCTGACCTCAGGTGATCCATCCACCTTGGCCACCTACAGTGCTGGGATTACAGGCATGGTGCCCAGCCCTTTTTTTTGAGCATTCCTTTTGTGCTGGCACCAGCTGAGGGCGTCAGACACCTGGTCTCATCTCATTTGTACACACTTCCTTCGAGGTTGTGTCCAGCGCCACACCTGCTTTCAGGTGAGAAAGCCAAGGCTCAGGGCCACCAGGGACTTCTCCCAAGTCCTATATCCAAGAAGTGCAGGATACGCACGATCCCTGTCTGCCCCTCCTGAAGCCCAAGTTCTCATCTGCAGCGTGGTGCAGCCTGCCTGTCTGTCCATCCGTCCGTCCGTCCGTCCACTGCCTGCCTCATCGCAGGTGGGATTGGAGGCAGCTTCTTATCATACACACCATACATGAGAAAAGCACAAATGGACTGAATATCAGGACTGGGGAACTCAGAGGCAGACAGCCCCGGGAAGGTGGGGACATGCAGACCAGAAAGGTCAGGGGTCTCTAAGTCTCTGACATTCTTTGGAAAGATGTCCCCTCTGGCCCTTTCCCACAGCTGCCTGTCCTCCTTGGGGTGTCTGGACCCCACCCCCTTCCCTCAAGGGTTGTCAAAAGCAGGGATCTCACCCCGTGGGCCTCAGGCCTTGGACTGCTCATTGTCTGCTGCCCAGGGGGGAGACTTCGCTGTACAACAAGATGTCATTTCATGGAAATATTCTTGTCCTAGGCTGGGTCCTGCCTCGGGCATTGCAAGAGACTGAGTGGCTTTAACGGCGGGTGCAGCTCAGGCGCCAAAGTCACTTGCATCTGACTTAAGGACAGAGTTGTGCAAACCTCCCGGCTTCATCCAACTGCATATCCCACAGAACAGGGGCTGCAGTGGAGGGAAGCAGCGGCTGCCAGGGTCTCCTCGGTCCTCACCCAAACCCCAGTTTTTCCTTCAAGACTCAGCCCTGATCCTGCCTCCTCTGAGAAGCCCTCCTGGATCACACCATACTTCCTCCCTTGCATCCATTCATTCAGGAAATGCTTCCTGGGCATTGATCAAGCCCAACGGGAGGTGCTGGGGATGCAACAATAGCAGGACAGACCTGCCTTTGAGGAGCTCACAGTCCAAGGGGAAAGGAGACATGTAGAGTGAGAGAATTGGTCCCAACAACCAGCACGCAGTGAGCACCTACTATGTGCTTGGCACCGTGCTCATGACAGTCTCCTATGCACGTTATTAATAGCTCCCATTTGAGAAACTAAGGTTCAGAGAGGTTAGGTCTCACATCAAAGATAACACAGCACAGGATTCTAAACTCTCCATCCCTAGGGCCAGAGCTCTTCTGCACCAGGCCAGTCAGTAAGCAGGATGATGTGACCATGTGGGGGCCTCCTCACCCCACTGGGCAAGGGAGTCAGAGAGGGCTTCCTGGAGGAGGAGGTGGGGTCCAACCTGAACCTTGAAAAAGGAGCCAGGGTTATCCAGGCAGAAGTGGAAGCCTTGAAAACAAAGGAAGGAAGTGGCAGGCGTTCGGGTGAAGGAGACAGCACGGCCAAGGCCGGAGCGCTGGGAGGGCTCGTGGGGAGAGGCGCCCTCCTCCTTCTCTAGTTCCTATTGTATGAGGTCCCGGCGCCACACTTGTTAGTTGCGTGTTGTCTTCAATGCCTGCTGTGTTTTCTCTTGTTTTTCACTTAAGTTTTCTCTAGTCATCATCTCACCCTCCAACACAACTGTGCCTGGCATGAGGTCAGACCTGGAAACACCTGCCACCTGGAGGGGTGTGATGGTGAGAGGAGGGAGGCTGGGTTTGGGGGCCAGAAACAGAGCAGGAAGGAGGCCAGAGCCATCGGGCTGGCCAGCTCTGCACTGTTGGACGGAAACATTCCATGATCATCAAGGTCTGGGAGGAGGCAGGGCGTCTGTGACCTTGATTCTGCATGTGGTGTTCAATGTCACAGTGGGGAGTGGATGGAGGACTCCAGGATCTGCCTGCCATCTGCATTCATCAGCCCACTAGACCCCCTGGGAGAGGAATGGAACCGTTTGCTCTGCAGCTGGGTAAACTGAGGCACAGGGAAGCGAAAGCAGGTTTTGTAACTAAGATGCGTGTTTGAAGATGCACGTTCACAGCCTGCCCTTGGCTTTCCTGTCCACCAAAGCCAAGGTGTCTCTGTATGCCAGAGTCTCCAGCATGGCTGAAATTTCAATGTTCACCCACGTCAGTGTGGAAACATCCAGCTTACCAAGAGTGGATAAAATAACATTGAAGTCTTGCACTAGAACAGAACCTACGGTCTCCTCGAAGCACCTTCTGGTATGAGAGAGGCATTTCCTCTCCCAGGAAGTCAGTGAGGTGGGGAAGGCAGTCACCTGCATATTCCTTTTACAGATAGGGAAACTGAGGCTTGGAGAATTGGAGTCACTCACCCCAGACCACCCAGACCCCAAGTGACAACACTGGGATGTGAGCTCAGGGCTTCAGATTCCGGGCCTGTAGCTCTTATCAGGAGGAAGCGCAGCCTCTCTCTGGAACCTTCCACTGGCTGCTGCTCAGAAGCACAGGCCCCTGCCTTGGCAAGTGAGGCCCACATCTGGGAATCTCTGCTTCCAGCTCCATCTCCTCATTCCCAGGACCCCACCCTGCTCTCCTGCCGGCTCCTGTCTCCCCTCAGCAATGCCTCCCCCGTTAACCTGCACAGACCCCGTGGGACCCACAGACCTTCAGCCCCTTCCTCAATGACAGGCTTCATCCACCACCATGGACCAACCCACCCCAGCACTCCAGAGACTTCCTGTTAAGGCAGATTCTGGCTTAGCCGGCGTGGGGTGGGGTCCGGGGTCCTGCACCTCTATCAGGGTGAGGCTGGCGCTGCCGCACCAGGTACCCATTCTGAATGGAGCTGCAGGATTCCCCTAGCACCCTGCCACCTGGGCAGTGGCTCTCTCCATCTCTCTCTCCTGCCCGTCAGCTCTCCCCTGAGTCTCAGGTGGCTAGTTTTTGTCTCCAAAGCACAAAGGAAGGGTTTCCCCTTCCTCTCACGGGCAGCACAGGTGGCCTGAGGGAGACCTGCCTTGCAGAGCACTATGGGCACCTCCCAATGCCAGTCATGCTCTCCACATCTTAAAGGGGTCCTGCAAGCAGCAGTTGCCCTTCGAGGGGCTGAGACGCCTTTGCTGGCTGCCCTTCCCGCCTTCTCCCTGACCTGCAGCCTTGCCCGGCTGACCTCTAGGGCAGGCCCTGGGAATTGGGGTGGGGGCCGCCTCTCTTCCCCCACAGCCCTCATTGCAATTTTGTCCTTGCCCAAGAATCCTCGGTTGAGAGCTCATCCCTATTAATTCTCATTGTGCATTTAGAGCCAATAGGTTTTTATTTATTCATTTATCTTGTCTTTCAGCTTCCTCCCCTTCCTTGCAAGGGTGGAATTTACAATTCAGTTCTCAGGTGGCCTTGCCGAAGGACAGGAAGCCTGGGAGAGAGAGAGGGGGTCTGCACCCTGCACCTGAAAAGGCCGTCTGCCCCTGGGCCCCTCTTGTGCCCTCAGAGTGCAGCGGGGCTTGTGCTCCCACAGGCTGGATGTTGGGACACACCTAGCACCTGCCACAGAAGGGGCCATGGGGAGCGAGGACTCATGAGTGATGGCAAGGCTAAGGGGGCAGTGGGCATCTGTCCACCATGAGGGCGCCCCCTGGTGGCTGGTTAACAAAAGCTGCTGGGGCTGCAGGTGCTGCAGAGACTAGAAATACAAGGCGTGGCGTCCTCAAGACTGGGGAGAGGTAAAGGACTCGGGGGAACAAGAGAAGCCAGGAAAGTCACTGAGGCCGTAATCACCACAGTAACAAGCCAGTGACCAGTACTGTGCATTGAGTACCTCCTATGTGCCAGCATGTACCAGGGCAGCATGGCCAGGCTGCACTGTCCCACCAGCACCGGGATGCTCCTACATTATGGTTTCTACTGGACAGAGGAAGACAGTGAAGCTCAGAGAGGTCAGAAGTTGAGAGAGGGGAAGCTGTGCCGCCTGGTGGGTGGGCATGGGCCTTGGCCACAGGCAGTTCCCAGCCTGTCTTCTCAACTGAGTGACCTTGGTGGGATTTAGGCAACACTTTCTAATCCCTAAAATGAGATTAGAATAGGACCCACCTCAGAGGATCCTAGAAATGATTAAATGAGACCTGCCTGGACCCTCCTAGGGGAAGCCACAATAAACTGTGGCATCAGGGTTTGAACCCAGCTCTGTCTGGAAGTAACCACCCCCTCCAAAAACCACCCCTCCAAAAGCCAGCCCTCCAAAGCCAGCCCTCTAAAAACCAGCCTTCCAAAGCCAGCCCTCCAAAAACCACCCTCCAAAGCCACCCCTCCAAAAACCAGCTTTCCAAAGCCACGCCTCCAGAGGCTGCCGTCCACCTGCTGGGCGGCCTCCCCACCCTCATCGGCCGCACGTTTGTAATCAAAGCAGAGCCGGATGGAGCCCGTGATGAAATATTTAAGTCCATCAAACAGGTG
Source organism: Cebus imitator (assembly GCF_001604975.1). NCBI lineage: Eukaryota > Metazoa > Chordata > Mammalia > Primates > Cebidae > Cebus > Cebus imitator. The sequence continues at coordinate 214,029 of NW_016108077.1, read as the reverse complement.
GCGAGATGCCGAGAACGCACCCATGTGGGAGACTGTGGAGATGTTGTTCTTTCTCCTCTGCCTTCCACACCTGTCTGCCCAGGAGAGGGGTAGGGGAGGGGGTGGGAGAGAGCGCTCTTCCAGACCCCAGGGCTTGAGGACTGCTGCCTGGCATGAGGCTCTGTTGGCATTGGTATTGGGACTGGGAGGGGTGACCACCTCCCCAGGGCAGCCGCCTACTGCACTGGGTTCTCTGTCTAAGGGTGGGGGTGGGGCAGAGGTCCAGGGCCAAGGACATCCTAGCCAGCATTGGCCCGGAGAGGGCCTCGGACTTGCCTCTGACGGTCATTTCCCCACCTCGACCCGAAGCTGGTCCTAGAATTATGATTTAACTGCTCCCCTAAGTACATTAAGGCAGTGATTAATATTTAAGAGAAAAAATACAGTCGAGACTCTAATACGAGAGGCAGAGGCTGACTGGGCCGGGAGAATGTGGAGAACCCTCCCACCGGCTGAGAGGTGGGCTCAGCACTGGCCCCGGCCTGGCCTTCCTCCTGGCTTCCAGAGCCCAGCCCCCTCGCTCGGTCCTGCGGTCCCCAGGGCAGTGATGGCCAGAGACTATCCAGCCCCAGCTCCTGGCTTCCTGCCACCTTCTCCTTCCCTCCCTCCCTCCCCTTCTCCCCAGCTGGCCCTGGCCCAGCCGCCACCCACAGTAACAGCCTCATCACCACTGACGAGCCCGAGTAAGAAGCTGCTTTCTCGGTGATGTGACCAAAGCCAGCCCAAGGGAGTGAGTCCTCAGGAGTCCGAGGTGGGGGTACTGGGTCAGCCCCACCATAAACCCAGAGACCTAGAGGCTCCCCTGAGGACATGCAGAGGCACCAGCTGCCTGGCGGATGCCATCGAGCCCCTCCTGTGAGCTCCTATAGCCTGGCTGCCCTACCCTGCTCTGCCCTGCCCTTCCAGGGACGGCCTTCAGAGCATGTCCCAGCGGGAAGCAGCTTAGCTCAGAGACACTGGGGCCACTCTAAGCTGGAATCACAGCTTTGCCACTTCCTGGAGTGCGACCTTGGCCAGATGCCATCACCTGTCCACTGACACCCCTGGGCTGCCTCAGTTATCCCACCTGTGTGACTGGAATGACAACCGCTAACACCTGTGTGCACCTACTCTATGTCAGGTCCTATTCCGAACACTTTACCTACGTTAATTCAACCACGAGCTCCTCACAATGACCCTAGGAGTGTGTGCTTTTCGTGTGCTCCTTTTGCAGACGACAGAACAGAAACCCACAGACGTCCCTGGGCCAGAGCCCACCCCTGACGCTCCTGCTTTATACAACACAGAATCCACCTGGCTAGCCGAGGGGAGGACTCCTCGCAATGACATCAGGCTCAGCCCACACACTCAGGCAGCTCGCATACAGCATCTCTGCTGTTGTTGCCGTTAACATGACTTGAGTACTGAAGTACTCCGGGCCTCTAGGACTCCTCCTTCTCTAACTAGGGACTCAAGGGACAACCCTGAACGTCTGCCTTCCCCTGACTTACCCAGGGGCTATCATCATTGCATGTAGGAATGGAACTGGAAGGGGACCCAGCTGCACCGTCTATCCTGGCCTGACCCCCAACTTCCTCCTTCATGAATACCCTCTGAGCCTCTGTCAAACCTCCCTGTGCAAAGGGCCAGCTCAGAGCTTGGCATGCTCCAGCTTCACGGTGCTGTCTGCTGGATTGGATTGAGTGGGCTAGGAGGTTGCACCGCAGGAAGGATGAACAGAGGGAGATTAGAGTATCATGTTGCAGGCAGTGTCTCGCTCACTCGCCCAGAATGCTGACTTCCTACACAGGAGGCGGGGCTTACCTGCAAGGCTGGGGAGCTGAATACTATGGGCTTCCCGAGGGAACTGATCTAGTGGCCAGCTAGTGGAGAATGCCCCTACCCCAGAGAACAATGTCACATGACCCCAGTTGTCCTCAAGGCAGCCTCTGTTTTGACACATTTCCAAGGTGGGACAAAGACCTGGTCCTAATTCAAGATGCAGGAAAGTCAGCCTTGCATCTTGGTCCGACCGTTCTGCTCGTCCACCCCAAAGAGCTATCCCAGACCTCCTCCCACTCTGCCTGAGCAAACAAAAGAGCAGCAAGTGGACTTACATGGGAGCAGAATCTCTCAGGGGGGTCTCCGCACGTGATGCCTGAGGGCTCCACCTTCACCTTGACATAGTCCTTCAGGCGCATCACCTTGGGCTGGCAGGCGTAGAACTCCCAGGTGGGGCCCTCATCTGTGGTCACCCAGGATTTGCAGATGTCGTAGTCCGCAGAGGCCAGCGGGAGGCAGTGCAGGAAGAGCGCCAGCAGGTGCAGCATGGCTGTGCGGCCCAGAGACGCCCTGGAGAGGCAGCGATGGGGTCAGGCGGGACTCTCGGGCTCAGCATGGAAATGCCACATCAACCAGGCGAGGGTGGCCAGGGTGTCCCAGGGCCCCGAGCACTGAAGCTTTGCAAACAGCAAGGAACTTGTTGTTTCCAAAAGGCCGAGATGGAAAATTCAGAGCCAGCGTTTCTCAGACTGCTGATGGGCAGATCAGAAAGTTGCCCATAACTTCACATCCTCCTAACCTTGGCGTCACACCTCCCCCGGAGGTGAAGTTGATCAAATCAGGCAGACTCTCGAATTGTGACAGTGGATGGAAACGGGATAAGGAGCAAATCCGCAGGGATCCTGCATGAGGCCGGATCAGATTGCTTTTAATTTTTGTCCTTCCAATCAATCCAGGTCTTTAAAGGGCTCTTAGTGGGTGAGGTGCTCAACACAACTGCAAAACAACCCTCCGGCCTGTGTTGTAGACAGAAAATAAAATCAGGAGGCGGACATGTTAGCTGGAAACATGTTCCCTCTTTGGGACTGGCCTTGGCTTCTCGGACCAATAAAAGAGATTTCTTTCATATGGGCTTAAGGTGGCAACAACTGTGTGACTGGACTAGAATAAAAAGCTACTGAGGTGTTAACTGGGGAGAAGGCTATTTGGCTCTGCTTTGGTGGGGGCCAGCACTAATGGGGCCCAGCTGACCTTGGCTGGTAGCCATCGGCAACTTATTATGAAGTTTCTGAGATCTCAGCTCTCAATCCATCCAGGTACCTGGGGTCTGGCTTGTCTTTCATTGTAAGAGGGGAGGAGAGACAGAGAGAGAGAGAGCTCATTAGCAACAACACCTGCAACAAATTAAAGATGGGGCGAATAGAGATATATAAGAACAAAAGCTCTCTGGCAAAATGTGCAAAAGATGAGGCTGCATTAGCGAGGTCTCCTGAGAAAACTGGGTTATTTTTATTAATATCAGAGTTGCACATTTGGAGATCAGGAATGCTATTTAAAAGGTGATGCATTTTTCTCTCATTGATGGGAGTGTTAGTTCAGCAGAAGTGCCCCTGCTTGGGGATCAGAGACTTTCTAAAGCATCCCCAGGAGCCAAGATTTAATGGTTGCTTTAAAACACCATGACTGACAAGTCAGAATGTCAAAGTTGTTAGAGGCAGAGATGAGGCTATAAGTATAGATGCAGCTGAGCCGGTACCTGTATGTACAGACGGACAGAGCGATCCTCGTGCTGGCCAACCATGAAGAGCCAGGCACGGATAAATCGCTCTCCAATCATAGGCACAATCTGAAATGGCTAATTTAATTTTTTTTAACTGTAATAAACTAGGGATATTGAAGACTGACAAAGAGGTGACAGTGTTTTCTGAGATCCGATTTTTCTGATCGAGGCCAGCATTTTGCAATCATTCTTAGAAGGCATGTCTATAAATGGGTCACTATTAGGATCATTGCTGTGCTATTTTAAGCTTCTGGTTACTATCATTATTTAAAATCAAAATAGATATAACTAATATATCATATCAAAATAGGTATCAGTCACATGAATGTTACATTGGGAAATAACATGACTCCAGTATTGTGTTATGTTCCAGACACTGAACCTGTCACCCAGAGAACCCAAGTCCAGCCAGCATGGGATTCTGGCCAAAAATACTGGCCAACAGGGCAAAGGTTACTGCAGTAAGTTACAGCAGAAGCCCCAGCACGATTAATGATTCTGGTTATTATGCCTGCGATGATTGCATTTGACCTCCCAAACCGTCCTGCATGTCCGACCTGGCCTGGCTGTCCCCTGACATCCTCTTCAGCTCCTGTGCATGCAAGACCCCTGAAGAGTTAACTGTGTTTCTATGAAACTCCGTTCTCCAACCAGACACAAAAACGCTCCTGCCAAAAATGACAAACCGAAGTGGCGGACACTTGCTGCCCTGAGCACCTCAGGCTCGAGCAGCCCCCCGCCAGGGCCCCAGGGCTCCAGGCACGGGACTCATCCATCTGCGTTAGGGCGACCCCTGCCCCTCCCTCTTGATGAAAGGCTCCTGATGGAGATGAATGAGAACCTAGCCAGGACCATTTTCCCTGTCTCACCTCTGGCTGGTTAAAGAGGAACCTGTTGTAGAGCCTGCCCGGCCTTGAAGGCGCTCCTTGCTAGAAAACTCTCAGAAAGAACGTGCCTGGTGTCTATTTTTGCAACCTGAGAAAATGTAGTAAAAATAAAATAGCGCGGCCGGCAAAGGTTTGGATGCCTCTGCCCAGAGCACAGCACGTTCCTAATTAATCCTTCCAGCAGTCACTCCCAGCTGTTCACTAACAGGTAGGGCGCTCCTGGCTGCTGGGACAACCAGGACGCCGGGCTGCGGATTGCAAGGAGGACGCAGCTGCCGCCTTCCTTCAGCTGCAGGATCTGCGGCTGCTTGGGGCTTGCAAGGCGCTGGACGCCGCCAGGGGCGGGGAGGCAGCGAGGCCCGGAGGCCGGGAGGCTGGGGCGAGCAGCGCGCGGGGCGCAACTCGCAAATCTATTAATTGCAGTTCTATTGGCTTAAATGCCACGCATTCCCTGGAAAATTAAAAAAAACAAACAAAACACCAACAACAAAATCTGCCAGGGGAAAAATGTGTTTACAACTAGTCAATCAATTGGGCGTTGCTGGCATCGCAGGGGGAATTATGAGCTCAGTGCACGAATATTACAGGCGAGTTCTGCCAGAAAGAAAAAAGAGAGGGGGGGAGAGACGCAGGACTCCCCGGGATAACGAGGAGGAGCGCAGAGAGTGAGGAGTCGGCAGGGAAATTTTCAGAGTAAGAGGCTGCATCCGGGCGGATCGTTTTCTCCGTGGAAAATTTATCTTCACCTCATATTATTAAGAAACTGCAGCTCCCAGAAACAAATAGAATCAATGCGCTTTATTTTCTTTTAAGAGTCCTCAGGAACCGAGGGGGGCTGATAGTCAGGGTATTAAAACCCGAAAATTAGATTTTATCAGGATTTCTGAACTCAGATCTCTCTGTCTTATTGAATTAGCGCCTCCCGAGCTGGCTGGGCTCGCCAGCAGGTTCCTCTCAGAGTCGCCGGCTGCGCCCTCGCCGTGTGGGAAACTTGCCGGGCGCAGGGCCCCTGGGGGCACCGGAGGGAGGGCGCTGGGGGCTTCTGGGACCTGGGGTTGGGGGGAACCCAGCCCACCTCAAGGTTCCCTCTCTGTCCCCTGCAGGAGGGCGGAGGGGGTGAAATCTGCCTTCGGGGGAGGGTAGGGGGTGCGGGGAGGGAAAGGGAGCTTGCTCCGCGAGGTCACCTTCCCGTCCTTTGCCCCAAGCGGGGTCCAGCGGGCGCCCAGCGCTCACCGCAGCCTCGGCGGGCGTCTGAGTTCCAGCGGCCCGGGTTTCCCCCTGCTCCGAAGCGGGTCCTTTCCCCGGGCCCTGGGTCCCGGCCCTCGGGAGCCCCAGAAAGTTGGGCGCGGGAGGCGGGGCGCGAGCAGTAGGCCCCGGGGTGGGTCCCGGCGGGCGGCGGGCGGGGTCGAGGCCGGGGCCGGGGTCGAGTCTGCGCTTCGAGCCAGCTGCGAGCGCTGTGCCCGGCACACAGTCGACCCAGCAACCCCGCCGCCGCTTTTTGTCTTCCCAAAGTTGCGTGCAAGCCACGGGAGCAATTAATGATTAAGCCTGTAATAAAGGCTGGGCCGGAACGGAGGTGCCCACTCTTTCGGCACCGCCTCCCTTAATTAAAAGACCCAGAGCAAAGCGCCCGGAAACTGGCTGGATCGTTTGCCCCGGCGCAGCCGCCGCCGCCCCCCGCCCAGTCGCCCAACTTACTCTGGAGCGGGCGGACCCCGCGAACCCGCGGTCCTCTCCTCCCGCCTTCCCGCCGCCTCTGCTACCCCCACCTGCGCGCCACTCAGTTCCAGGTTCGACTCTACGCTGGCCCCGAGCCGGTGCCTGCGCCCCCTCACCTCCGACTGCCTCCCGGCGCCGGGAGAAGTTTCCAGCCGAGGCCCGGCTGGCCAGGAGTTTCTCTGTGCAACTCACAGGCTCCCAGTTTGCAGAGAGATGGGAAAGCACGGGATGGGGGTGGCTCTCCGCGGTGGCGGTGGGATTGGGGTGGGGGAGAGGCGCGGGAGCAGGGTTAGTTTCCTTTTCCTAAACACATCTGAGCATCCTTGTGACAACCCTCCCCGCCACACACACACACACACACACACACACACACACACACAGACACACACGCGCGCGCGACGGAAAGGACCCGGGGGAAGCCGGCCAGAAAGACAAGCTACCCCTTTAAGATGCTGCTACGAACGCACCTTCACACACCCCTCTGGGGCGACTCCAGGCTCGTAGCAGCCGCCACCAAACAACTTTTTCATCCGAGCCTCTGCCGGGCGGCTGTAAGTGGCTCCTGGGCCCGGGCAAGCCTGCATGGTCGCCGAAGCCCTTTAAAAATGAAACCAGCCCGGCCAAGCTGAAGCCTCTCCCCCGCGCCCGCCCGCCTCCCGGGCTCTCCCTGCCCGCCTTACCCCGGCTTGGAGCGGCTTCCCGGCGCGGAGACCCGGGAGGGCCGAGGACCGCCACCCTCCGGCGCTGCGCCTCCCGCCTCCGGCTGGCGCTGGGTGGGGGCCCGGGCCGAGGGCTGCGAGCCGCTGCTCCTTCCCCGCGCCGCTCCCGCCGCTGTGGCCGCCGCCGCCGCCGCCGTCAGATCGGGGCCGGGGAGCCCTCCGGCCGCCGGGGGGGCCGCCCGCTGCCGTCCCGGAGACGCGGGCCGGGGGAGGGGGCCGCTCGCGCCGCCCGCATCGCCCGCCCGGGCCGAGCGGGAGGTCGCCGCTAACAAGTGCAAACTTTTTGGCCCCCCTGGGCGGCCCGGGGAGGACCCGCGCTCGGGCGCCCGGCAGCCCCCGGCCCGGGTGGGCTTCGCGGCGGCTCGTCGGGGAGCTGGGGCATCCCCCCGGCGCGGCGCGGGCCAGATGGCGGGCGCTTCACGGCCCCCCTGCACTCCGCTCCAAGTTAATGCCGAGGCTAAATCCTCTTGCCATCACTCACGATCACCATCGGGGCTTTTATCTCTCGGTCTGATCCGGGCTGCGTAACTTCCTCTGTGTGGCTTTAACACACCATCCCACCACGGAGCAACGGTCTTCTTAAAGGTGCAGGAAGGAAATACTGTGCTGCTCGGGGGACGTGCCACGGCCCGGGGAGGGGCGCGGCGAGCAGGGGCGTCCCGGCGGGCCCGCGGCCAGGGTGGCCCCGGCAGCCTCTGGGGGGTCGCTGCCTAAACATCGCCTCCCGGCCCGGGGGCCAGCGGGTCCCTCCGCCCAGAGCGCATCCTCAGCCGGCTCCGGTCAGGCGCAGCCGGGCTGCAGCTTCCTTTTCCAAAACCCGGGGGCCTGCCGGGGTACCAGCGCCCATGGGTGTGGGGGCTGCCCCATCGGCACGAGGGAGGGGGCCAAGTGGAGTCAGTTCCCCCACCCCCCACAGCCAAGGGCTCAGGGCTGCTCCTCGGTCTCTCCCCGTGAAGTGCTGCCACCCAGAAGGCCCCAAGCAGTGGGTACCGGGGTGGGTGGGTGGATTTGGGGAGATGGGGAGGGGGAGCAATCTAAGCGCACAACCAGAGCCTGAATACCAGCTGACACATCGCCGCCTCCACCCTGATGGGCCCTGCTTTTGACGAAGCCAAGCCAGCTCTGCAGAGAGTGCAGAGTAGGGGGGCAGGAGGGGCCTGCCTGAGGGGTTCTCTGCCTCCCTCCCAGGCAAGCATGGGAGGGAGGTGTGGGAGGGCTCCCGTAGCCACAGCCCCGGGCAGGGCAGAGGCTGCTCAGTTGGCAACATGGCATCGGGCAGCCCTGGGCTCTCCGACCCACGGGAGGTTTCCTGCCAGGCTGCCTCCCAGGGCTTCGGGGAGAGTTTCCACATCTTCCAGGAGCACATGTGGTTTTCGGACACTCCTGGCCTCCTGGGATGGGCTCGCTGCAGTCTTGAGCAGCCAGCACTGTCATTTGGATGCATCAAGAACAAAGGGCCTGAGGACAGAGACAGAGGCAGAGAGAGACCAGCCCAAGGTCACAGAGGGTGTTGGGAATGGAGCAAGACAAGGCACCTCAGTGCCCCGCCCTGCTGCCACCCTTCACCTCCTCCTTAACCCTTACCTGCCCTCAGCTGCCCTGAAAACTAGAGAGGGAGTTAGACTGCTGAATAATATTTAGAATCTCTGACTAAACAGGCAGAGGATGCAGAATTAAAGACTGTCATCTGCTGTAATAACAATAATAATAAATTTATTGAGCACCTTTTTTATGCCAGACTCCATGCAAAGCAGTCTGTGTGCGTTATTCGCTGAATCTTCGCCAAAGCCCTGTGACTTCACTGCTAGTAGCGAAGCCCCAAGTTGGAGATGTTAAGTAACTTGCCCAAGGTCACATAGCTAAGGACTCTGGCCAGGGAGGCAGGGCTCTTGGGTTCCCAGGGGGCGCTCTATCACTGGCCTTGCTGGCTGGTTAACTTGGAATGAGGCCCAGATTGCTTTGGGGCTCAGTTTCCCCGTATGTGAGATATGAATGGTAAATCCTCCTTTTTTTCAAAAGCGGGTGAAAACAGGGCCATGGTGTGCCTCTATCTGCATATGCTCTCAGATCCCTCCCACTGGAGATGGGCCCATCCCACCAAGCAGCCTAGGAAGGCAGATGCAGGCAAGCTCCCGGTTACCTGCTCTCTGCAGGAGGAAGCTCCTCGGGAGATGAGAACAGATCTCAGTGGTTTGATTTTTAAGCATTCAGGCCTGCAGGCAGCAGTGAAGGGCAGGGTGTGGGGCTCCCACACAGGGTGAGTGATGACCAGGGTCATCCCTCAGCCTGTTGTCACCCCGGGGGCAGGGTCATCAATCCCTGGGAACCGCCCTGCTCCTCCATCATCACTGCGGACTGGATGCTGTCAGGAACCGCCAAAGAGACGTGGAGAAGCTGCTTCTTATTTGTAGTTCATCTGAACATGGTGGAGGGACGGGGTGCCTCCTCCCTAGCATGGCCGGGATGGTTTCAGTGACCCAAATGCAAAGATATTTGCCACTGGAAATATATATATATACATATTTTTTTTTTTTTTTGAGATGGAATCTTGCTCTGTCACCCAGGCTGGAATGCAATGGCATGGCCTCAGCTCACTGCAACCTCCACCTCCCAGGTTCAAGCGATTCGCCTGCCTCAGCCTCCCGAGTAGCTGGGATTACAAACACCTGCCACCATGCCAGGCTAATTTTTGTATTTTTAGTAGAGACAGGGTTTCACCATGTTGGCTAGGCTGACCTCGTGATCTGCCCTCCTCGGCCTCCCAAAGTGCTGGGATAACAGGCGTGAGCCGCCATGCCCAGCCTAGAAACAGTTTTTACTATGCCTCCCCGCCAGCCCCCACCTCCCCAATACTCGCTGCCTCTGCAACAAGCTGATGCCAACAGGCTTTTTTTTAGGGACCTATGCCAGAAGCTGTCTTCTGGTCTCCTCATTTCCAGACCCCAGGATAATGGAAAGCACTGCACTGAGTCAGGATAATGGGCTTTTCTTGGCTCAGCCATGACCACACTGCGGGGTTGGGGGAGATCCCTTCCCTGCTCTTGACTTCGGCTTTCCCATCTGCACCAGGAGGGGATTTGCCCAGGACGGCGGTCCCTCTGCTGTGATCCTGAGTTAACCACGCTCCACAGCAGCCTCCAGGAGACGATGTTCCTTTCAAGTGAACCATAAAGCACTTATTTTCCAAGGTAGGGACAAATAGGATTTCAGCCATGTGGGGACCAGGTGGTTGAGGGACGTTCATTTTTAAACTTCATTAAGGTACCTTCTGACAAATGACCTTTTTCCGGTAATGAAAAGAAGCTGAGCACCAGGGGCAGGAAAGTGTTAATGAATCTCCCTGAAAATAACCGCTGGCTCCCCCTCACCAGCAGCCTAATCATCCTCTTCACTGGTGGGATTTTGGCTCCAATGCACGGTTTTAATTTGAATTGTGTATGTGAAATCTGCTATCAAAAAGCATCTGTAGAACAATGCATTTAATTTTATTCCATCTATATTTTTAAAGAGGATTTGTATATAACCATACATATATATGATTATACACATATGACTGTATACAAGTCCACTATCTATATAGACAGGTCCATTCCATATGTGGACAATGAAGATACACACCAAAGTATGAACAGGGGTGATGAGGGGGACCGACGTGCTTTATTACAGATATCCTTTCCGGTTGCTTGACTCCTTTACAATGAGAAAATATGCATGGTATAGATGAGTAACAGGAAATTATAAAGTCACAAGCAAAAATAATCTACCAGCTTTGTAATGAGAGGTAACAGATGAGGTCCAGGCCCTCTGGGGACTTCCAAGAGATGGCAAGTCCTGATGCAGACAGACAGACAGAAAAAATGAGCTCACATTGCTGATTTAAGTCAAGTGCAAGCTCAAAGGACACCCCCTGCCAAGTTCTCATCCCTCTCCTTGCCCACTCTGTTCACTTAAGCCAGGCCAAGATTTTGATTCTTCGAGAAACTCTTTGTCCCCTTGACCTTGAGCAGTTGAGAGGCAGCTTTTAAGGAGGTGGTAAGATCCTGTGTCCACGACCATCTAGGGGTTTTCAAGACACCCTGGGGGTCCTTCTGCTGCCAAGGTAGGGGCAGGAGGAACCCAGGGCCTTCCCCAAGGTGACACTTCCAGGCAGTGGCAGAGGCTGCTAGAAGCACTCTGACCCCTCCCTGTCAGTCCTCAGCTCTAATCTCTAGACCATACTCCCATTAATTATTATTACTGTATTAATCATACATGTGATTAATTCAGTAATGGTGATTCATAATTGATTGCATTTTATATTGCACCTTTCATCCACACATCTCCCAAGATGTGCACTGCCTACAACAAGAGACACATAATGTGGAACGTGTTCTTTGCTTGCCTGCGTTTTGTTGGATAAACTTCTCTTTGGAAAGGCAGGGGGCTAATGGCCTTTGAGCACACTGAGCTTGCCAGTCCTAGTTCCGTGCCCATCTCCCTGAGTACTGCAGCTCAGTGGCACCTGGCCTTGCCCAGTGGCGGCCATACTGTGGGAATCGTGCAGACCTCACCCCCTTGGCAGGCAAGTCTGCCTGGGCCCCAGGCTCCTGGGCAAGGCCAGCCTGCCCTGGCTGGGAGGCAGTGCCACAAAGTGGCTTGGATGTGGGTTCTAGAGCCTCACTCTCTGGGTATGAGTCGTGCCTTGCCTGCTAATTAGCTGTACGACCTTGAGTAAGCTACTTCCCCCTCTGCCTCACTTTACCCAAATGAAAAATGGGAAGATAATAGTCTCCATCTTCCTAGGGTTACGGTAAAGATCAAATGCAATGATCGACAAAAAGCAAGTAGAACCTGGCACATAGTAGGTGCTCAATAAATGTCAGCAGCAATTGTGGAACCTTAGGCCTGATTCCAGCAGCAGCAGCGGCTCTGTGACTCAAATGGTCTCTTCCTTTCTTTGGGTCTCAATTTTCTCAGCTGTGAAATAGCACGATCACTGGACCTTGTTGGTCCTTCCAGATCTTAAATGAGCACTTAATACAGTCACAGTTGAAATTCGGAGCTTCAGAGTCAAGCAGTCCTGGGCTCCCATTCCTGCTCACCATCTCCCAGCCGTGACACTCACCTTGCCAAGCCTCAGTTGCTTCATCTGGAAAATGGTGGTTAGAATGGTCTCTAGTTCCTAGGTTGGTCTAAGGATTTAGTGAACTAATGCTTGAAACCGATTTGGCTTCTAGAAAGTGCTTAACACAAGGTGGCTCTGGTATTACACACTCAGGCACAAAGCACAGCAGTTTGCTGACAATCCCCGACTTCCGCCTTACCGCCACTCTGTGGAAGAGACTCTCCTTCTGTCCATTCTTCAGAAGAGAATACCGAGGTCGAGGGATGTGTCCTGGGTTATTCAGGGAGCACAGGGCTCCTTTTTGAATCCAGGCCTCATGGGTAGGCTCGCTGAAGGGTGGGCTCTGTCCTAAGTTTCTCTTTCCAAGATTGTTTCTTCCCAACAGCCCTGGGAGGGAACCGGTATTGCAGTCTCCACTTGCCAGCAAAAGATACGGGCACTAGCTGGGCGAGGTGGCTCCTGCCTGGAATCCCAGCACTTTGGGAGGCCGACGCGGGCGGATTGCTTGAAATCAGGAGCTTGAGACCAGCCTGGCCAACATGGTGAAACCCTGTCTCTACTAAAAATACAAAAATTAGCCAGGCATGGTGGTGTGCACCTGTCATCCCAGCTACTCAGGAGGCTCAGGCAGGAGAATCGCTTGAACCTGGGAGGCGGAGGTTGCGGTGAGCTGAAATTGAATTGCACCACTGCACTCCAGCCCAGATGACACAGCAAGGCTCTGTCTCAAAAAAAAA
>NW_016108077.1:163086-201263 GCF_001604975.1 Cebus imitator | reverse complement strand
AAAAAAAAAAAAAAAAAAAAAAAAAAAAAAAAAAAAAAAAAAAAAAAAAAAAAAAAAAAAAAACTCAGGGACTGGGAGTGGCTTGGTGCCTTTTCCAGGGCTCATGGCATATGAGCCCTGGGCAGGTGAGAACAGCCCCTGTGGACTGGGTGGAAATACTACTGAGCAACCTTGCCTTTGCCTGCAAAGTTCCTTCCATCAGAAGCCTGGCTGGGATCCCTCCAATCCGTGAGTTCCCATGGAAATGTCTCTTTCCTGAGTTCTAGCAGCATGACAGGGAGAGGAAAGCAGCAAAGCTCAGCCCAGAAGAGCCCAGGCTCCTCCAGGCAAAGCTGCTCGGATCCCTGGGGAGGGATGGCTGCTTCGAGAAGGAAGCCCACCCCCTCCACCCTCCATGCAGCAGCAGAGAGCCAGGTTCGCAGGCAGCTGGCCTCTCGTCTGGAAGACCCAGAGGCAAGACCCATTGCTTCTCGCTGCCGTAAATCCCGGAGTCTCTGAGGACTCCTCAGGCTCAGGAGACGGGATGCAAAGGAGCATTGGCACCTCTTTCTCAGTGAGAGCAGGAAACTGCCCAGCCCTGCCAGCTTTAAGCTCAGGGGGCATCTTCTGGGCAATTGTGGGCTACCCACTGAGTACCTACTGTGTGCCAGCATCCCCCAGCCCTGAAATGCCCATGGTGACAGATCCACAGGTTCCTGCCTTTGGGGTGCACCAAGCATAATGAGATTATCCACATGGCAGGGACCAGGCTGCCTGTGCACCTCACAAAGTTTGCCTAAGCACCTACTATGTGCCAGGCACAAGCCAAACCGGGGAGGCAGTGCCATGTGGAGGAAATGTGAGTGTGTATGTATGTGCATATACATATACACGTGCATGCGGGCGAAGTGTGAGCGTGCTGGTCTGGCAGTGTTGCCAAAAACACTAGACAACCCAGAGTCAATGGTGGAGGCGAGTCCTCCCTATCAGGATAGGAGACAAGGGAAGCTCAAACCAGGAGCGCCAAGAGTAATCCCAGACTCCGTGGGAACCCAGACCTCAACTCCCACCGCTCTGGGCCTCAGTTTCCTCATGTGTCAGGATAGTCATGGCACTTACCTTCTGGGGTTGTTGGACGCACTCACTGAGAAAATGTGTAGGAATTATTCCAGGTAGTAGGTGCTCAAGAAATGTTGGGTCCGATTAGTCATCATTGGTCGAGACTCTCCTCTGGCCAAGGCGCTCTGTTCCATGATAGTGGGAAGTCCAGGGGAACACTGCTCTGTGTCAGAAGAGCAATGGGGTTAGACTAACCAGTGTCCCCATCAAGCCTGGGAAATAAGTGGTGACATCAGTCTCAGCTCCCCTCCCAGCGTCAGTGTCTCCTTTCGTGCATACACAATTCAGAATCTGCTCTTGGATCTGAATCTGAATTTCCATCCTCACCCCGCCCATTCCTCTCCCGCTGTTGGGACAGTTTCTGCAGACTTGCAGCTCAGGGAGCAGAAGTTGTGGATGGAGCCGCAGCTGCCTGAGCCATGGAATCTTTCTCCTGGGTTTGCCCCATCCTCCCGCCAGGTGTGCAGACTTCTCACAGGCTCCGGCAGGGATGTGTGGAGGTGATCGGGAGGAGGTTTGCACCAGCAAGGAGAGCAGGAGCTGAGGAAAGGCTGCAATCAGAAGGGAAAACACATTATCAGCAGGAGGAAGCTTCCTCCCCCTCACCCGGCGACTCCTCACCTAAAGGAAAACATTTTTCTTCCTTACTGAGCAGGTGATCTGGGCCCTCCAGGACAGCAAAGCAGATGTGTCCTTCCTCTCAGACATGTGCTCATCACTAAATAATTGACCCAGTTATAGAACTACCTGCTCTGCGCCTCGGCCCTCTGCCTCCTACTGCTCCGGGGAGCCCACGGATCCCGCAGCGGCCTTCAGAGCACCGCACTCCACCCCCTGCTCTCCTGATCGTTGTGGACTTTCAAAAAGAGCCCCATGTAGGCCCCACCCCAAAAGCACCCACTTGTAACCAAGCAAAGTCCTGCGCAGATGAATGACGGCTGTAGGCAAGCTGGATGCAGCAATCTTTTTAACAAAAGGCAGCTGAAAATTCTGGAAGACGACCCATGGTGAGGGAAACTGACCAACAGAAAGGTCTTCCCTTGGCCGCCTCCTTTCTGATCTCATGTGCACACTCACATTTCCTCATTAAGTTGTCACCATTGGCATACAAACTCTTGGCTCATCAAAGCATTGAACTCTGAGTCCCATGACCTTAGCCCTGGCCCTTGTTCTGAATCCTGCCGAAAAGAACCACAGTGATGTTTCCCCAGACATTCCATGCCTGTGCCCAGCAGTCCGGGCTGTAAGACATAGTGAGACAAACTCCCTCTCTCTTCCTCGTCCTGCTGTGCTCTCGGTCAATCTTTTTTTTTTGAGTTTGAGTCTCGCTCTGTTGCCCAGGCTGGAGTGCAGTGGCGCCATCTCGGCTCACTGCAACCTTCACCTTCCAAGTTCAAGCGATTCTTCTGCCTCAGCCTCCTACTACAGGCACAC
Organism: Cebus imitator; assembly: GCF_001604975.1. Classification (NCBI taxonomy): domain Eukaryota; kingdom Metazoa; phylum Chordata; class Mammalia; order Primates; family Cebidae; genus Cebus; species Cebus imitator. The sequence goes on along the minus strand of NW_016108077.1, from coordinate 198,731 downwards.
ACTACCATGCCCAGCTAATTTTTGTATTTTTAGCAGAGACAGGGTTTCACCATTTTGGTTGGGCTGGTCTAGAACTCCTGACCTCGTGATCCACCAGCCTCAGCCTCCCAAAGTGCTGGGATTACAGGCGTGAGCCACCACACCTGGCCCTGGTCAATCTTTTCTATTCAATGGAAGGCCTTAGGATCACCTCCCTAGAAGGTGGCAGGTACCATCGCTCACAAAGTCGACTCCTGATCTTGGGAACCAGCTTGGATTTCTCATTTCATGACACTCGACCTAATGGATGGAGACAGCTCCAGCTGCCACTGATCTCTTGCTCCACTGATTTGACCGGCCGTTGCCTGTGACCTCTAGGATGCCCACACTTAACCCACGCTACCCCCATTTCTAGGGGTGGGGCTCCTCCACCTCCTGGGGGTCCTGGTGTGTTGTCCCCCCTGGGGATTCCTCGCAGGCTCTTCTGCCTCCCAGCCCCACCCTTCACTCCTGTCTCACTGGGTTCATTTTTTTTTTTACTGGTTGTGTAAACGCGGACGTGCCAGCTGGGAGAGAGGCAGCCAGGGTCACTCGGCCACATGCTTTGCTTTTTGTGTCACCTGGGAGTTGGAGGGACGTGGCTTCTCACATCCCACCCCATGGAGGACTCCCAGGAGTTTTCTCTTTTGAATCTGGGAAAACAAAAGTTCTGGGCCTGATGTCTTCTCTTCTCGGTCCTGCTGGTTCTGGAGTCCAACTTGGCCGCACAGCACAGTTCTGTGGGTATCTGGCCCCTCCCCGCCCTGCCCAGGGGCTCCTCTGGGACCCCTCTCTGTAGCTCTGATGACCCCAGCTCCTTACACTGCTTTTGGAGGTCACCTTGGGGCCTATGGGGCCCTGAGCCAAGCATGGGCGGAGTGGTCACCTGGGGACGCTGAGACGGCCCCAGCATGGTCCTCCAGTGGCCTATATGATGCTCTTTGGCCACATTTGCTGTAAGCCTGGCATTTATGAGCCTGGCCTCAGAACCCAATAGCCCAGGATGAGAGTCCCTGTGCTGCCACTTGTGTCCCTGGGCATGACTTCTCACCTCAACTTTCCATCTGTACGATGGGCACAACAGCGTCACCTCTCAGGGTTGTTGTGAGAAGTTAATTATGCAATCATGACTGCAGGGTGCTCAGAGGGGTGTAGGCGCTCCACATGTGATCAGCCTGCCAGGAGCAGGTGAACCCTTGACCCTGGAAAGTGTCCCCAGCCCGAGCAAAGGGACCTACCCTTCCCTAGCACAGCCTTTGGGGCTCTAGCGACAGGGAGTGCACACCCCACCTCAAAGGGGAAAGCCCACCTGTGGCTTTGACTTCATAAGGCAGTGAACTAGGGCGACATTGGAAGCCAGAGAACATACACTTTCCTGTGTATTTTCTGGGACATAGAGGGACAGACCCCTGAACTCCTATCCAAATGCAATCATTTTCTGAGGTCGCTTACGTCACCCATCCACCGTGAAGCCAAAAGCACCACCTCTCTCTTCCAAACCCCGACTCGCACCCCGCATAACAGAACGTGTGCCAGACCCGGAGGAAGGGCTCTTCCTTGTGCCCACCTTACAGATGGGAATCAAGCTCTGAGAGGTCAAACAGCTTGCTCCAAGTCCTACCCCAGGATCCAAACACACACCTGTGACCACACGACCAGTGCCTTGACCCTTCCCCTCCCACACTTCCCAGCATTTCTCACCCCAATTCTGTCCCCTCCAAGCTATGGGACCGTGGCTGAGTCCCTGACTCCGTTTCTGGGCTTCGGGGTCTTCATCCATCAGGGGAGGGGTTTGAGCTGGTGGCATCTCAGGGTCCTTCCAGCGCTAACATTTTCAGATAAGCTGCTGGCCTCCCAGGTCCTCTCCCGACACAGGAGTCTGAGCTCGCCCAGTACACATGTTTCCCTGAACGATCAACAGAATGACAACTCCCTAAGGAGAGGAGAGACATGCGTCAACAACAGGATTGTTAGAGGCCTGACATGAACACGACACGCACCGGCACAGGTGACACCCCGAGCAGCCAGCGGCGCGGCCACTGGGGAACGCAGAGGCAGTGGGCCGGGTAGACAGGCCTGAGCTTCCGGTCTGTGCTTTGATTTTTAATGTTTGCCACTGTGGGCTCCAGAAATGCCTTACGGTACACCAGGAGAAACTCTCCTTTTGCAGCTAAATAGCCAAACATGTACAGAGCAACTGCTCTGTGTCTTCAGGGCCTTGGGAGCCCAGGGGTGAGGCTGGAACCTCTTAACCAGGTATGAGCAGGTCGTTTCCAGAAAGGACCCCTTGGCATGAGGCATTGGCACGGCTTGTGGGCTGCTGCTAGCCGGCTGGTCTGCTCGAGGGCCACCACTCCCATTTGATGAAACGTTGAAACGCTTCATGCATTTACTATTGGCAAAGAGCCACTCTTCTGTGCCCCTGGAGGGTCTCTGCATCCTGCTTCCTGGGCCACTCAGCACCCTTCCTTGGAAACCTCTAGATAGCTAGACCAAACCCAGCAGCTACCTGGGCTAGTGCCTGGCACAGCAGCAGGACCTCTAAGGCTCACGTCTGCACTCACCTGGGCGGCACCCCGGCCTGCTGGTTGTTCTGTACCCTGATAATCACTGCTCACCTCAAACACACATGTGCCCATGCCTGCAGCCCAGAGTTTGGGTGATGCGGTTCTCTGCTGTCCTATGGGACTTCCTTGGGTGGTTTCAGGAAGACCCCACTTCCAAGCATCCCCCTCAGGGCCCAGGTCACTGGGGTCGGGCCACCTTGAGGTCTCCCCACAGCACAGCAGGAAGGTGACCTCTGGTTCAGCAGAGCAGGAGGGCGACTTCTTTGTTTCACTGTCCCCAGAAACCTTCCCCCAGCTAAGTCCACCTACCGCTCTGCATTTTATAACCAGAGAGGAGAGTGGCACCTGCCTCTGGAAGAGGGGGCTCTTCCCTGGCTGTCCTTGTCTGCTGTCTCTCAGGCTCAGATGAAGTGCAGCAGGCAGAGAGGGTGAAGAGAGGGCTAATTCCAAGTATCAGTGTTGATCAGGGGTCTGTTTTGAGCTGGACCCCAGGTTATCAGGACAGGGTGCTGTGATCGGCTAGTCATGGCTGCCTGGCGATGGATTTGTCATGTCTGCCTGGGAGCAGGGAGAGGCATATTGGACCCCATGTTCTCCCTGTTCTAGAGGATGAGAATCACTCTCTGCCCACCCTATAGAGAGCCCAGGGCCACACCAGACACATGCAGTGCTTGAGAAATGCATTCAATTGAGGGCAATGTTAAACATGAACATAAACATAAACAAGCAACCTGTGTGTATTATTATAATTATTAGTAGTAGCACTATTTGAGACAGGATCTCACTCTGTTGCCCAGGCCAGAGTGCAGTGGTGAGGACATGCCTCTACCTCCCAGGTTTAGGCAATTCTCCCGCCTCAGCCTCCCATGTAGCTGGGACTACAGATGTGCGCCAGCATGCCTGGCTAATTTTTTTTAATTTTTGTAGAGACGGGACTCACCATATCACCCAGGCTGGTCTCGAACTCCTGGGCTCAAGCAATCCTCCCACCTCAGCCTCCCAAAGTGCTTGAATTACAGGTGTGAGCCACCATGCTTGGCCAACCTGTGTTTATTGAGTATATGTTATGTGCAACTAGCTGACAATGTTGGGAGAGGAACTGGGAGTCATGTTTCTGGGTAATTTGAAGGTTCGTTTATCCATCCATCCATTCATTCATTCCCTCCACAGTTATTTACTGAGTGCCTTCAGTGCACCAAGCTCCGTGTTAGGGTCTGGAGATATAGACCAGCATCTGCTCCAAGGAACTTCCAGGGAGCTCCCTGTGTGGGGAGCCAGACAAGGTGAGTACGGTGGAGTGTGAGCTGCCACCGGCGGAGGGAGGGCGCACAGCCCTGCTGTTCTCCTCCCTGGCAGTAGTGCCCTCCCAGGACCAGCCAGGGTTATTAATATCCTGCTGAGTCAGGGGGCTCTTGAGTTTCAGCATCACAAGACGCTGAGACTGGGCGCCGCGGATGTTCCTGACTCCAGCCTGCCCTCTCCTTCCACCCCCTTCCACCTGCCCTTTCTTGCCTCACCTCTCCCTGCCTCAGGCTGTTGGAAGGGGGGCAGTGCTGACGGAAGCAGGTCTGGCTGTGGGAGAAGGGGGAATGCGGGAATGGGATCTTGGGAAAGAGGTGGTTCCGGTCCCCGCTATACCACCCTCTCACCATATAACTGGATTTGAGCAATCTCTCATTTTTTTTTTTTTTTTTTGAGACGGAGTTTCGCTCTTGTTACCCAGGCTGGAGTGCAATGGCGCGATCTCGGCTCACCGCAACCTCCGCCTCCCGGGTTCAGGCAATTCTATTCTCCTGCCTCAGCCTCCTGAGTAGCTGGGACTACAGGCACGCGCCACCATGCCCAGCTAATGTTTTGTATTTTTAGTAGAGACGGGGTGTCACCATGTTGACCAGGATGGTCTCGATCTCTTGACCTCGTGATCCACCCGCCTCGGCCTCCCAAAGTGCTGGGATTACAGGCGTGAGCCACCGCGCCCGATTCGAGCAATCTCACCGCTCCAAGTCCCCTTATCTACACAAAGGAAATAGAGACAGCGGTTACGCAGCATGAAACAGGCCGGTCACGCCAAGGGCTGTGCCTGAGTAGGTGTTAAAAAGTGATGTCTATTCATCTAACAAGTACCCACCAGGGCTGTTCCGTGTGCCTTATGCAGAAGAATGACAAAGAACAAGACTGGTAAATGAGTCAGGAGGCAGACCGTCACAGGGTCAGATGGAGCCTCTGCGGGGGGTGCTCAGGACTCTGCGGCTCCCACCCGATCCTGTTTCCCCTGATACAGAGCCCTGTCCACGCCATGCTGTGACCTCCTGGTTACGGGTACCCCCTCCCCACACCTCCACCAGACTGCAAGCTGCACGTGGGAAGGCTTTGCCTGGCTGGCTCAGTGAAGACCTCCTGTGCCTTGCCCACAGTAGGCGCTTGGTACATGTTTGCTGGCTGAATGAACGGACAAGCAATCAGGAAGAAGAGGGATATGTGCGGTTTATGTTAAATGACTCCTGTGTGCTAAGGTAAAGCTAAGTAATTAGTGGATTAATAGGATCAGCAGAGATGCTAATTGGAATATTTAAAATCAAATTTGGCCAGACACAGAGGCTTGCACCTACAATCCCAGCACTTTGGGAGGCCAAGGTGGGAGGATGGCTTGAGGCCAGGAGTTTGCAACCAGCCTGGGCAATATAGCAAAACCTCAACTCTCCAAAAAAATAAAAATAAAAAAATTAGCTGGGCACGGTGGCCCGTGTCTGTGTTTCCAGCTACTCAACAGGCTGAGGTGGAAGGATCACTTGAGTCCAGGAGGTCGAGGCGACAGTGAGCCATAATCACGCTACTGCACCCCAGCCTGGGTGACAGGACAAGACTCTGTCTTAAAAAATAATAGTAATAGGCCAGGTGCAGTGGCTCACGCCTGTAATTCCAACACTTGGGGAGGCCGAGGCGGGTGGATCACAAGGTCAGGAGTTTGAGACCAGCCTGACCAACATATCGAAACCCTGTCTCTACTAAAAATACAAAAAATTAGCTGGGCGTGGTGGCGGGCTTCTGTAATCCCAGCTACTTGGGAGGCTGAGGCAGGAGAATCGCTTGAGTCTGGGCGGTGGAGGTTGCAGTGAGCAGAGACCACGCCATTGCACTCCAGCCCAGGCAACAGTGTGAGGCTCTGTCTCAAAGTAATAATAATAATGACAATGAAATTGCGTTTCCCTCTAGTTCTTGCTGCTGCACACCCTCCTCTTTCTCTCTCTCTCTTTCTCTCTCTCTCTCTCCTAAATAGGATTGTCTTACCTGTCAGCTTTTTCCCCTCACACACAGCCTGACAATCGCAGCTCTGAAACATATTCTCTGTGTTCAGATGAGAAAGGCAGAGGTCTGTGTGTGGGTTGGCATGACTCCAGTTCTCCCGAGCTTCCTAGAATTCCTGCAGTGGATCAAGGGGCACCACGAACTGCCCGCCTTGGAGAAGGGAGAGCCCTGCCACCACAGCCTGCGGTGGGGGCTGCCCCCCTCACCGCCCGCTTTCTCCTCCTCCCACTTCCAGGTATTCCTTGGGGTTTTCCCACTCTAGAGGAGCAGGAGGAAGAAGAAAACAACAGGGCAACTGGAGACAAGGGGCCAGCTGGGGCTTATATGTTAGTTGGGAAGAATATAACAGTCCGAGGACACAGCAGATGAGTAAATGGATGACCGTGAAAGCCCCTCAGCAGACAGTTCAGCTCCTGACTTGTACCTTCGACGCCATCACCTGGGCCCATGCCCTTTCTCCCCCATTCGTTCCATTCCCTGGCCACCCTCGGTTTCCCATTGCCTAGAGACTGAGGTTTACATGTTGCACTTATGTGACACTAGTCTAGCTTCCCCCTTCATGCTGCTCCCACCTGCCCCCCATGCTGCAATCTGGGGGTCCAGGCTGTTTCCCATACACACCTGATGTCCCTGGCCTGGACTTCTCTTCCTTGGGACAAAATAGTGGCCTCCAACCCGGGCCTGCTGTCGCCATAGGTCTCCAGGAAACCTTATGGGGCATCAGGGGCTAACCCCGCTGCTCCTTCCTCTGAGGAGCTGTCCCTGGCTCTCCCACCTGGAAGAGCTAACTCCAGCCCCTGACCCCTGACTTGAACTACTCTAGTGGGAAGGGTGTGATTGTGACAAATCTTATGGCTCTGCAGACAACCGGCTTGGAACCCCAGCCCCCACCCTCCATAGACATGTGACTTGGACGCATTAGTGAATTTCTCTGAACCTCAGTCTCCCCACAGGCAAAATGGGAACAAGAATAGCCCCTCTCCCATGGGATTGTTTTGAACATTGGAAAAGATCACATAGGCCGGGTGTGGTGGCTCACACCTGTAATTCCAGCACTTTGGGAGGCCAAGGTGGAAGGATTACCTGAGCCCAGGTGTTCGAGACCAGCCTGGGCAACATGGCGAAACCCCATCTCTGTAAAAAATACAAAAATTAGTTGGGCATGGTAGTGTGCATCTGTGGTCACAGCTACTCAGGAGGCTGAGGTGGAAGAATCACCTGAGCCCGGGGAGATCAAGACCGCAGTTAACTGTGATTGTGCCACTTAACTTCAACCTGGGCAAAAGAGTGACACTCTGCCTCAGAAAATAAACAAAAGAAATATCATGCACAGAGTTCACTTAAAGCCACATGTATTGGGCCGGGTGCAGTGGCTCACGCCTGTAATTCCAGGACTTTGGGAGGCCAAGGAAGGCGGATCACAAGGTCAGGAGTGCCTGGCCAACATGGTGAAACACTGTCTTTACTAAAAATACAAAAATTAGCCTGGCATGGTGGCGGGTGCCTGTAATCCCAGCTACTCGGGAGGCTGAGGCAGGAGAATCGCTTGAACTCGGGAGGCGGAGGTTGCAGTGAGCCGAGATTGGGACACTGCACTCCAGCCTGGACAATAAGAGCAAAACTCCATCTCAAAAAATAATAAAAATAAAATAAAATAAAAATAAAGCCACATGTATCAGAAGCTCTTGGTCTTGAACCTGAGAGGTGGAGGTTGCACTTGGTGACCACGGCCATGAGTACAGTCTCACGGGCATTGCAGCTATTTGGAAATACGTAGTGTGTCCTCTACTAGGTTAAAAGCACTCATTTAGCCTTATATCCGTCCCTTTACCACTTCCCCAACCTCAGGCCCTGTCCCTTTGTCCAGGAGGAGGAAGAGGAGTTGGAAGGAAGGAAGTAGGGAGTGGTCATGGGAAGAAAAGGCGATGCTGCTGTCACCTCCTGTCACTTCGTGAATTGCCTGTGCCAGGCACTGGGCTTTACAGCCTTTTCCTTTATCTCCCTCTCTGAGCTGTAACCAGTTGTTTCCCTTGTTTACAAATGAGGAAATTGGCTGGGTGTGGTGGCTCACCCCTGTAATCCCAGTACTTTGGGAGGCCAAGGCAGGTAGCCACCTGAGGTCGTGAGTTCAAGACCAGCCTGGCCAACATGGCAAAATCCAGTCTCTACTAAAAATACAAAAAATTAGCTGGGTGTGGTGGTCAGCACCTGCAATCCCAGCTACTTGGGAGGCTGAGGCAGGAGAATCGCTTGAATCCAGGAGATGAAGGTTGCAGTGAGCTGAGATCACCCCATTGCACCTGGGCAACAAGAGTGAAACTCTATCTTGAAAAAAAAAAACAAAAATAAAAAAGCAATGAGGCAATTGAGGAGGTCCAGACTAGTTAAGTTACTGGCCCAAGGTCACCCAGCTCGTTGGAAGCTGGGTCCAGGTCTACTGACACGGAAGCCAGGGCTCACGAAACCTCTACGCACCGCACAGCCGAGAGGGCCACTCGTGTATGTTCATGCCCAGCCAAACACTCCTGGGAGTCCCAAGCCCCTCTTTTCAAAAAGAGACTTTTTAAGCCAAGTTTCAACAGGAGCGAAGGGTGTCTGAGGAGCGGTTTGGGGACCGCTGCCCTGCTGAGAAGGAAGAGCTGCCATTTGGCACGTTGGACCAATCCTGCCCCAAGCTCTACTCGGATGCTATTTTCACACTTGACGGGAAAATAACAATTTCATACCCCGCCTTCTCAGAAGGGGTGGCTTGTGAACACATGGGGACTGGGGACGGTAAAGCACAGAGCGCGTTGACTCAAATTGTCTTCCGTGTGCCAGTTTTCCGTGCACACTGAAAAGATAATGAGCGGTGGAACACTCCGAGGGAAATGAAATTTGGATAAAGGGAAAAACGCAGCGCAGAGCGGCTTCTCCTCTTGGCAATTCCTGCTCCCTGGGTATAAGGCTGCATTCCATGGCAACAGCGTTCACACGTCGCTAAAATAAAAGCTGTCACCAGCTGGACCCGTTATTAAAGTGGAGCCCTTGGATCAGCCTGGTCCCTGTGAGTGACAGGGTGGAACCGACTGCCCGAGGCACAGGAGCCCCTGGGAATCTTGAGCGGCCTCGGGCCCACGCCAGAGCCTCTGCAATCATCCTGCCCAGAGCTCTCCACTGTCACTGCGCTAGGACGCACAGGGACAGTGGGAGCCCTTTCACCTGGGAGTGAGTCGAACCTGGTGGTTATGGGTGAGGCACTGGGAAAATAGGGAACTGAGTTCCAATCCCAGCTCGGCTAGTAACTGGCCTTTCCACCTAGAATAAGTCAATTCTCATGTCTGTGACTTTATTTTCATATCTCTAAAATGGGTGTGATAGCCATTTTAGTACATAACACTGCCAGGTTATGTACTGATCAAATGAAGAAATACATGCAAAGCATTGAGCCCATAGCAGGCAATGGACACATGACTACTTTTTCTTTTCTCTCTTTCTTTCTTTCTTTCTTTCTTTCTTTCTTTCTTTCTTTCTTTCTTTCTTTCTTTCTTTCTTTCTTCTTTCTTTCTTTCTTTCTTTCTCTCTTCTTTCTTTCTTCCTTTCTTTCTTTCTCTCTCTTTCTTTCCTTTCTTTCTTTCTTTTCTTTTTTTTTGATAGACTCTCCATCTATCACCCAGGCTGAAGTGCAGTGCTGCGATCTCAGCTCACTGCAACCTGTGCCTCCTGGGTTCAAGCGATTCTCCTGCCTCAGCCTCCTGAGTGTCTGGGATTACAGGCACATTTCACCACGCCCAGCTATTTTTTGTGTTTTTAGTAGAGACAGGGTTTCACTACGTTGGCCAGGCTGGTCTTGAACTCCTGACCTGAGGCGATACACCTGTCTCGGCCTCCAAAGTCTGGAGCCTGGTTACAGCAGTGAGCCACCATACCCGGCCGGTACGCGGCTACTTTCTAGTGAGCTCTTTAGCTACAGTCAACTTTTTGGGAATAAACCTGTTGGATAAAGTGAGGAATTCTTGTAATATTTGATGCATTGTTAAAATTGTTCATGTAAGCCAATTGCTAAATATGGGTTAAACGCTGTGTGTGTGCCTCTGTGTGACTATGATGTGTGCGTGAGAGCGAGAGAAAGACAGAGAGGCAGAGAGAGAGAGAGAGAGAGAGAGAGAGAGAGAGAGAGAGATTCATGATGCAGATGAAGTTAGAACTAGCTTTGGAGCCAGAGTGAGGGGCTTGAGTCAGCCTTTTCCGCTTAACGAGCCGTGTGACCTTGAGCGAGTCATTTCACCTCTTCTCATCTCAGTTTCCTCCATAGCAGGCCGTCTTCGAAGAGTTGTTGAGGAAATCAAAATGACACAAGTTTGGAAAGAACCTAATGTCCATCCGTCTCTTGAAAGAGCAACAGCTGCTGCTGAGTGCAAAGTGAGATCCTGGAGCAGAAAAAGGACATTCGTGGAAAAACAGATGAAATCTGAAGTCTGGCGTTTGGTCCGCAGTGCTGTAACAATGCTCAGTTCTCAGTTTTGATGGGTGTACTGTGGCTATGTCAGATGATAACATGAAGGGGAGCTTGATGAAGGGCTACGGAGAACTATCTCCTCTCTTTGGAACTTTTCTGTACATCTAAAATTTTTCAAAAATTAAAAAAAATATGTACATATACACACGTGTATGTGTAAAATATACATACATATATATATATACACACACACACATATATGTATATATATGGGCTGAGGAGCTTGTCTAGACTAAAGGGGCCTGAAGAGGCACAACCCAATGTAATGTGGGGTCTTGGGTCAAGGGAAAATATAAAATTACTGAAAAGAGGAGTATTGGGGAAATTAGCACAACTGCCTGTGGACCATCTCCCGCATAGAGCAGTAGTGTGCTATTGGCATTGAATTTTCTGAACCTGATCATCGTCCTGAGGCTGTGAGTGTCCCGTTCTTAAGTGATACAGGCTGAAGTGATTCATGGTGAAGGGGCATGATGTCTGCAACTAACTCTAGAAGGAGTCAACAAAGCAGAAACTGTAGAGATTAAGTGTGAAGAGAGACAGCAATCAGGGAAGATGCTGACAAACTGGGAACGGAGGGAAAGGCACACAGGTGTTCATTTTTCTATACTTGCATAGGTTTGAATTTTTTTTTAATTAAAAAGTAAGGCCAGGTGTGGTGGCTCACGCCTGTAATCCCAGCACTTTGGGAGACTGAGGTGGGCAGATCACTTGAGGTCAGGAGCTCAGGACCAGCCTGGCCAACATGGTGAAACCCCGCCTCTACTAAAAATACAAAAATTAGCTGGGGATGGTGTGTGCCTATAACCCCAACTACACAGGAGGCTGAGGCAGGAAAATCGCTTGAACTCGGAAGCCAGAGGTTTCATGAGCTGAGATCATGCCATTGTGCTCCAAACGGGGCAACGAGAGTGAAACTCCATCTCAAAAAAAAAAAAAAAAAAAAGGAAGAATTGATTTAATTTAAAAATTCATTTAATTTAAAAGAGCCTGGTGCTTGCTACTAGGAAGCACATTCAATATTATGCTCACAATATTAGAATTTTATCTTAATAGTTATTATTCAAATATGCCTTGAACCCTTCTCCAAGAGGGGCTCTGAGCTGGGGGCCCCAGAAAAGGCAGGGGTGAGTCAGCCAGCCCCACTGCCAGTCAGGGTGAAGGCCATGTCCTGGGACTATAGCCAGGTGACAGCAAGACTTCATCTCTGATGCCCAGGCCCTGGCAGCGTGCCCACACACAGGAGATGCCCGCCCAGGAGCTGCAGGATGATTACACAAAACAAACCAGTGGATATGCAGCCAGATGCTGTGGGTGCCACAGAGCAGTCCAGGGGCCCAGCCAGGGGAGGGGAAGGTCTCCCAGAGGGATGTGCAACCCTCCTGGTCCTTTGCAGCCACTCAGGAGCGTTTAAGGGCAGCTGAGGCTCTGGCAAGCACAGCCATCAGGTTCTTCGCTGTTCATTATTTAGAACAAGGTCTGAGGTTGGGTGGGGTGGGAGAGTGGAGTGGCTTGGGGGTCACTGCTGGTTCCCATTGAGCCTCATAGATACTGCTTTGCCAAGTCACCGGTGTTAACAACGGCAATCGGGTTAGGAGCACATAATTAGATAATTCAATTGCTTTCCAGAGAGTTGCTGTTTAATTAAAGGGCACTGAAGACAGAGCTGGGAGGCTGGGGAAGACCAGCCTGATTGTCTAGAGACACTGAGGCAATCTGGCAAGATGAGGGGTGTCGAGCCAGGCTGAGCTGTGACTGCCCCAGGCAAGGGCGGTGCAGGGAGCACCAGCTCACTTCCACAGCAGGGGTCGAAGCCAGTCACAGTCATGTAAGAGTGAATTGGGAGATGGAGTTTATGTGTAGCAGAAGGTAGTGGGATACTCTTGAACAAGCTTCTAGCCTCCGAATCAAGAGGTGGCAAATACATTTGCATTTACACAAACACCATCTCCTATAGTCTGCCAGTCTCTAGCTGTGTGACCCTAGGAAGTTGTTTCACTTCTCTGAGCCTCGATTTCCCCATCAAAGTTACAAGGCAAGGAATGTACCTGTAGGGTAAAGTCAGCTTTGTACAGATTTTTTTATAGTAGCGAAACACTAAATATGGCCATGAAGCTCTGTGTGTGTGTGTGTGTGTGTGTGTGTGTGTGTGTGTGTGTGTGTCTGGCTATTATTTGGGACATATCTGATTAAGTCATGCTCCTGGTGCTGTGAAGTACAGCTACTATGATGCTTCCACCCCAGAACATGTGAGGATTAAGCCCTCAGACCAGGCGCGGTGCACATGCAGCGCCCAGCGAATGTCAGCTATATTTAAAGAAGAAGTTACTTAACACATCTCAGACCTGGAGAAGAAAGCTCCTGCAAAATCCCTGATGTAATCGCATGTATTATGAAATATCAGCCAAGAACCCCAGTCCCAAGCCAAATAGATGTGTTTGAATGTTCTCTTCCCCTCCTGATCAGTTTTAAAGACAATTGATAGTTGCTTATAATTAAATAGTGTTAAATAACCGAATTATCCTTCATCGAGCATTTATGGAGCGCCTGCTGTGTGCTGGGACCCAGCAAGCAAAGTGGACATGGTCTCTATCCTCACAGAGCCCTCAGAAGGGGTGGTGGCACTGCAGACAGGAGACCCTTCCTAAGAGGCAGATGGAGAGCAAAGATGCCACAGGAGCAAGAAACAGGGAAATGGTGAGAGGGAGTGATTTTTGCTCCCACCAGGGCAGGCAAAACAATAAGCCACTGGGGTCTCTGCACTTCTTTCCCCTACCCATCTTCCTGAAAGCACAGAGCAGCTGCTCTGCCAAGCCCAGCGCCTGCGTCCAGAGCCCTGCACAGGGGTTAATATTTTTAATTGGCGCTTTCCCAGGTTTCGGTTGGCATGTTCCCCAGCTGGAGCTGCCGTGGAGCTGACGGGCTCCTGGGGCGCCTGCCCCTGCAGGCTCTGGCTCTGCCTTCCCTCGTGAATCGTTTCCTTTCAGCTGCCCTATTGAAGCCGTCCCTTCATTCTCTCTGTGTCATCTCGCTGCTGCCATCTTATTAGGGAAAGCTTAGCCCTCTCCTGCAGGGTCAGACATTGTCCCCCTCTTCCCAGAAACCACCGTGGCAGTCAGCTACAAAATAAAACTGTAGAAAAGGCACATTCTGCCTGCTACCTGGCTGGGGTGGGAGGGGAAGCACTTTCTGAGCTGCCCGGCACAGGTGTCTGGGAAGCGGGTAAACAATGGTGACAGTCCTTAGGCAAGTGAGTGGCAGAAACTCTGGCCCAGTGCCCTCCAGAGGTAATCATTTTGGGGAGAATTCAAGCTTAGAGAGCTTAGGGTAAGGGGTGAGGCCACGCAGCAGCAAGTACGGAAATAAAGAGTAAGCGGCTGTACATGGAATGCTTAAGGGTCATGAATATTAATAGTGTTGTTCCTCATAGAACAATGAGCAGGGCTCTAATTAATCATTTTTAATGGCAGCTTTGCTCCCTTTTTCTTTCTTTTTCTTTCTTTCCTTCTTTCTTTTTTTTTCTTTTTCTCTTCCTTCCTTCCTTCCTTCCTTTCTTCTTTCCTTCCTTTCTTCTTTGCTTCTTTTTTTGAGACAGAGTTTCGCTCGTCACCCAGGCTGGTGTGCAATAGCACAATCACTGCTCACTGCAACCTCCGCCTCCCAGATTCAAGTGATTCTTCTGCCTCAGTCTCCCGAGTAGCTGGGATTACAGGCATGCGCCATCATGCCAGGCTACTTTTCGTAGATTTAGAGACCAGGCTGGTCTCAAACTCCTGGCCTCAAGTGAACCGCCCTCCTTGGCCTCCCAAAGTGCTAGGATTACAGGCGTGAGCCACTGCCCCTGGACTGCTCCCATTTCCACACTGCATTTAAAAAAAAATCAACAAGTCTCCTAAGGTCATTGCCCCACTGGGAATAATCACTGGAGGTGGCTTCTCCCATCTCTTAAAGGAACCTTGCTCCAACGTGCAATCTGATGATCGCTCCCAGGTCAGAAAACCTAGGAAGCTGCCACAAAGTCCCAGTAATTGCAGAGATGACGGCCACTGAGGTAATCAACATGCATTTTAAAGTGCCTCCTATGCACCAGGATTGTCCTGGGCTCTGAGGATACAGAGGTGGCTGGTGCAGACATAGCTGCATCCTCATCAGGGAGGCCATGCGGAGCAGCGATCAGCATGTGCAGAGGGCTTGCTTGGGGATGTCCAGGGAGCCACTGAGCCCTCAGGAAGGGGAGCACCAGCCTTGTCCAGGCACAGCAAGGAGGCTTCCTGGAGGAAGTGGCATGAAGCTGAGCCATGAAGAGTGAGTAGGAGTCAACCAAGGGGGTAGGGGCACCAGGGCAGGCACGTGCAGAACCAGCCGAGGGGATGGGTGTGAGAACTGCAAGCCCAGCTGTGATACAAATCAAGAGTATTTGAGTTGCACAGCCGTGCTCACAGGAGCTTTATTCTGAAGAGACAAAAAGTAGAAGCAGCTCAAGTGCCCTCCGACAGGTGATGGATAGAGAAAATGTGGTCTATCCAGGTCACGGAATATTATTCTGCCTTAAAGAGGAATGAAGTATTGATCTGCGCTGCAACCAGGAGGAACCTTGAAAACGTTATGCTAAGTAAAAGCAGCCAGTCACGAAAGGTCTTGTATTATATGATCCCATTTATATGAAATATCCAGAATAGGTAAATCTGTAGAGACAGAAAGCAGGTTGGTGGTGGCAGGAGGGAGAAGGGAAGTACAGAGTGACTGCTAATGAATGGGCACAGAGTTTTACTTTGGGGTGATGAGGATGTTTTGGAACTAGATAGAGGTGGTGGTGGCACAACTGTGTGAATGTACCAAATACCATGGTCACTTTCAAGTGGCTGATTCTATGTTATGTAAATTTCACCTTAAAGAAAAAAAAAAGACAGAAAAGAGTGATTAAGAAGCCAGGCAAGAAGACATGAGCTGCACGCGGTCTTTAAGGCGCCCCCAGAAAGAGTTCTTCAGGGCCGGGCGCGGTGGCTCACACCTGTAATCCCAGCACTTTGGGAGGCCGAGGTGGGTGGATCACGAGGTCAAGAGATCGAGACCATCCTGGTCAACATGGTGAAACCCCGTCTCTACTAAAACTACAAAACATTAGCTGGGCATGGTGGTGTGTGCCTGTAGTCCCAGCTACTCAGGAGGCTGAGGCAGGAGAATTGCCTGAACCCAGGAGGTGGAGGCTGCAGTGAGCCGAGATCACGCCATTGCACTCCAGCCTGGGTAACAAGAGTGAAACTCTGTCTCAAAAAAAAAAAAAAAAGAAAGAGTTCTTCCACAATCTCATGGTCTGGTCACCTGCCCTAGCTTTGTACCTGCCCCCCCTTCCCCTCCCCTTCCCTCCCTTCCCCTCCCTTCCCCTTCCCTCCCCTCACCTTCTTTTTTGATACAGGATCTCACTCTGTCACCCAGGCTGGAATGCAGCAGTGCAGCCATGGCTCACCGCAGCCTTTATCTCCTTGGGCTCAGGTGATCCTCTCACCTCAGCCTCCTGAATAGCTAGGACTACAGGTGCGTGCCGCCACACCTGGCTCATTCTTTTTCTGCGTGCAGATAGGGTTTCACCATGTTGCCCAGGCTAGTCTCGAATTCCTGTCCTCAGAGCAGTCCGCCCGCCTCGACCTCCCAAAGTGCTGGGATTACAGGTGTGAACCACCTCGCCTGGCATGCCCCCACCATTTCTAATTAGACTCCCAACATCACCCACCAAGAGGAATGACTCCAAACCCTGCAATGACACCAGCCACATTCTCACATCTGCAAGGAATGTTCTAGAAACTGTTGTGACGAATGGCTAGCCATCAGGTGATTGAGGATCTAATGAGTGAATGCACAGAAAAGGACTTAACAGAGAGCCTGGTGACGAGTGAAACAGAGTACTGGGCTCTGAGGATACAGGGTGGCCGGAGTAGGCACAGCTCCTCCTGGTCAGGGAAGGCATGTACAAACAGTGAGGAGCATGAGGAGCAGGCTTGCTTGGGAGTGGCCATCGTGCCACGGGGTGCAATGTCTGATTGAGGGTCAGGCATTTTGCACGGTAACAATAACACAAGTTAGTCGTAAGAAGGATGGAGCGTTTTCTTTGTGCCGCGTGCCTGGACCAGACGCATGTCTGCGTTATCCCATTTAACCTCCCAGCAGGCTGCCCACCCATCAGGCAGTGTTACCGTTTCCAATTGATGCATAAGGAATTGTGGCTCAGAAATGTTAAGTCATTTGCTGAAAATCACACAGCTACGAAGCAGAGCACCTGCCTAGTCATGCCACTCCATTGCTTCCTACATTACAAACTATTAAAAACAATGGACCCCTTCCCTGACCCAGCCCTGCTCCTCTTGCTGTGCCTTGCGATGCTTTCCTTCTGCTTCGAAAGCCTGCATGAGGCTGGGCGCGGTGGCTCATGCTTGTAATCCCAACACTTTGGGAGTCCAAGGCTGGGGGATCACTTGAGATCAAGAGTTGGAGACCAGCCTGGCCAACGTGGTAGAACCCTGTTCCCACTAAAAATGCAAAAATTCGCCAGGCCCACGCCTATAATCTGAGACACTTGGGAGGCTTAGGCAAGGGAATCACTTGAACCCAAAGGTGGCGGTTGCAGTAAGCCAAGATCAAGCCACTGCACTCCAGCCTGGGCAACAGAGCCAGGCTCTGTCTCAAAAAAACAAAACAAAAAAGCCTATGCAGTCCTTTTTTTTTTTTTTTAAGACAGAGTCTCTCTTCATCACCTAGGCTGGAGTGCAGCGGTGCAATCTCAGCTCACTATAACCTCTGCCTCTCAGGTTTAAGCAATTCTCCTGCCTCAGCCTCCCAAGTAGCCCACCACCACCTTCGGCCAATTTTCGTATTTTAGTAGAGATGGGGTTTCACCATGTTGCCCAGGCTGCTCACGAACTCCCGAACTCAGGCAATCTGCCCGCCTCGGCCTCCCAAAGTGCTGGGATTACAGGTATGAGCCACCACGCCCGGCCTCTTTCTCACCCTCATTGCTACACCATCAGACAGTGAGTCGGGGACGAAATGGGCAGGGGCAGCCATGGGGCTCGCCGTCTCTGCTGTGTGTATTTCTGGCCCATTCCCGAGTCCTCCATGTGGACGCATAAGCCCAGTCCGCCGGTGGTTGTGTTCCCTTCCAGGCAGCGAGGGGCTGTGCCGGCCACCTTGGAAGCAACCCTGGGGCCCGTGTGAAGTTGAAGATGACATCTCTACCACTGTATTGATGACCGGAGGAGGTGACTCTTGGAAAACATAAACTGAGGGCAGTGGACACTGTGACTTGGGTATTGATTGGTCATCAAGTGTGTGCTGTGTCCCCGGCACAAGCCTGTTCTCCTCCCAGACCTGCCAGGAACAGGCGCACTTGGCTTCCTTTAAGTGCCATGAGTGTGACTCTTTTTCGAAGATGCCCCTTGGGGCAGTCACAGGAGGGGTAACAAAGGGTCCCTGCTCTTCAGGGCTAGTTTCCCAGCACAGGCTGGAGGCTGCTGTGAGGTGCTTGCAACAACTGGGCAACTTGTTGGGGCGTGGAAACGCAGCCCCTGGTGTCAGGGGAAAGGCAGGAACAGCTACAACAGAGGTAGACATTGCGATCGTATAAATAAAAGATGTAGCCGTCTGTGAAAAAGACCCGACTCACATGACCAGCAACTTCCCTGCCTCCATTCCAGAACCAGCCCTTTTTAATACTGCGCTTTTTTTGCAACTCATCGGAGGGTAATCGACAGGCTTCAGGCCTCACATTGATCTGAAATATAAATACTAAAAAGACGAGGGCGAGGTGACACTTTTATTGACTTGATTGTAAAGGAAGTCAGAGGAGCGAAGGCAGGCGGCCAATGCAATGGCACAAAGTTGCCATGAATTTGAATTCCATGGCAACAGACCAGCCTGAAAACCGCCATTTTCCGGAGTTGAGGAAATCCAGAACTTTCACAGGTGACATTTTGGGGGGTTCTTTGGCGACAACAGGAAGAGGGAGGCTGGGGCAGGGCCACCCACACCCGAGGGCCACACTTGCTTGGATCCATGAGGGAGAAGGAGGGGCTGCAGGGCTCCCGCAGGGCACAGGCTCAGCTGGGTTCAGGAGAGGGCTCAGGGCCTGACCCCAGCATGGGAGCCACCAAGTAGCCCACAGCCCTGAGACAGGAGCTTGGCAGTCGGCCATCCTTTGTGACAGGCAGTGGCTCGGCTCCCAGCCCCTAGCCAGCACCGTGGCTTCCTTGTCCTCTGATTCCCCTTAGAGGAGAGCCACTCTCAGCTCTTCCACTCTGGTGTCGCTCAGCTGAGAGAAGGAGGCCTGAAGCAGCGATGGCCCAGAATAATGGGGGCTGGAGGAGGGGCAGCCGGCCTCGAGCGCACAAGAATCCCATTAAGGAACAAAACTGATCAATACTCACAGCAGCCAGGCAGGCTTAAAAGCCTCTCCACGCAGCCTGCTCCCATCAAGGCAGGAGGAGCAGCGGGAGAGCTATTTGGACCCTTCCCTGAGAAGCACCCCCTCGGGCAGGGGAGGGAGTTGCAGCCTGCAGGGTGGGCTGCCGGGGTGGGGTTGGCAGACCCCAGGGGATCCGGTGACTCCAGCCATGGTCCATGGGAGCCCATCGGAGGCACTTCACAGTCCTGCAGCGGAGGGACCTGGGACATCTCTTCAGGGTCCTCCCTCCTGCTTTACAGTTGGGGATACGGAGACATAACAAGGGAAAGGACTTTCCTGAGGTCATGTCGCTGAAAGGTTCCAGGCCTCTGCCTCCTGGCATAGGTGACTTTCCACTTTAAGGTCTATGAACATGACCATCCCTCTCCCTTTGTAACATGGATGATACCAGTGGTCTTAAAACTTATAATAGGCTGGGCGTGGTGGGTCACGCCTGTAATCTCAGCACTTTGGGAGGCCCAGGCAGGCGAAACACTTGAGCTCAGGAGTTCTAGACCAGCCCGGCCAACATGGTGAAACCCCGTCTCTACTAAAAATACAAAAATTAGCCAGGCATGGTGGTGGGTGCCTGTAACCCCAGCTACTAGGGAGGCTGAAGTGAGGGAATTGCTTGATTGAACCTGGGAGGCGGAGGTTGCAGTGAGCCAAGCTCACACCACTGCACTCCAGCCTGGGAGACAAAGCGAGAGGGTCTCAGAAGAGAAAAAAAAAATCTACAACGAATTGACATGACCTGCACGAACTGGATGTGTGCTCAGCCTGGGCTGTGTGCCCACAGTCTCACGGGGTCATTAGAGTTAATGTGAAGGCAAGGAAGACTGAGCCCTGCCAACACCACCAAGCCGGTCCTATCTGCCCATCACGCAGAGGAGGAAATGGAGACCCCAAGGTTTCTGGAGTCACTCAGGGTCACGCCTACTTGGGGTGAAATTCTGTCTCTCGGACTCTAGAGCTGAGGGCGTCCAGGATGGCTCCTAAATGCTACACGTGGTGTCGTGCTTGAGGGTCAATGTCCAGTTGAGATGAGACCATCGGGAGGAGAGGCAAGGAGGAGGCCCCTTCAGTTCTGCCTGTGGCCTCTGCTTGGCGGCGCCAGTTCTAGGCTGCCTTTCCTGCCGCTGTTGCCTGGGGGGCCCGCCGACCTCAAAGGGTTCTTGGAGCCAGCAGGGGAGGGAGATGCTGTTGCCAGCACCACCAGCTCTCCCTGGCTGGAACCCCTTCAGAGTCAAGGCCACCGGGGAAGGGACGCAGGTGAGGCCGGTACCGCAGCTGG
The DNA here is from genome assembly GCF_001604975.1 of Cebus imitator. Classification (NCBI taxonomy): domain Eukaryota; kingdom Metazoa; phylum Chordata; class Mammalia; order Primates; family Cebidae; genus Cebus; species Cebus imitator. Next base: position 178,614 of record NW_016108077.1, on the reverse strand, counting down.
TGCGTGAGCTCACCTTCTCCAGGCCTGTGAGTCCCTGGTGGACAAGACGGTCTTCCAAGTCCTCCCAGCTCTGCCGTTCTCAGTTTTGTCTGGTTGTCATCATTGTCGTCCGACTACCATTGGTGAAGAGATGATCGTGGACCAAGCCCTGGATGAAGAGCTTGCGTAGGCTCTCACTGAACACTCCCCACCTCCCTAAGGCCTAAGCTCCATTGTCGTACCCATTTTACAGAGGGCCAGACTGAGGCCCAAAGAGGTCAACAAAAGAGTCCACGGTTTCACACTTGGAAGTGGCAGGACCCAGATTAATGTGATTGCATAAAATTTTCTGCTCTCAATGTCATCTGGCAAGAGCAGCTGTGGGCTTTGATGCTGCCGTGGTACCCCTGGCACTGCTGAGTGGGGAAGGAGCAGTGAAGAGAAAAATTAGCCGAGTGTGGTGGTGCATGCCTGTAATCCCAGCTACTCAGGATGCTGAGGCAGGAGAATCGCTTGAACCCGGGAGGCGGAGATTGCAGCGGGCCAAGATTGTGCCACTGCACTTCAGCCTGGGCAACAGAGCAAGGCTCTGTCTCAAAAAAAAAAAAAAAATTCAGCTTTGTTGGGGACCAACAGATACCACAAGCCTTGGTGAGACCAGTATGACGTCATGAGCTCCAGACAAAAGTCTACAAGGATTTGGCTGATGGAGTCATTCTGGCTTCCTCTCAAACCTGTCCCCAAGACAGGGGCTTGCTGTGTTGCCCAGGGTGGAGTGGAGCGGCATGATCTCAGCTCACTGTCACCTCTGCATCCTGGTTCAAGCAATTCTTGTGCCTCAGCCTCCCATGTAGCTGGGATCACAGGTATGTATCACCACACCCAGCGAATTGTTTTGTATTTTTTGTAGAGATGGGGTTTCACCATGTTACCCAGGCTGGTTTTGAACTCTTGGGCTTAAGTGATCCACCCCCACCGCAGCCTCCTAAAGTGCTGTGATTACAGGTATGAGCCATGATGCCCGGCCGTAATTTAATTTTTAATAATGGTTGTGTTTAATGATTATGTTAGTCAAGTTTCTCTAGAGAGACAGAAGCAATAGGGTATATACAGAGATCTGAGAGGGGGTTATTCGGGGAACTGGCGCATGTGATTACGGAGGCTGAGAAGCCGCATGATATGCCATCTGCAAGCTGGAGACCCAGGGAAGCTGGTAGCATGGCTCAGTCCAAGTACAAAAGCCTCAGAACCAGAGGAGCCAGTGGTGTAACTCTCAGTTCAGGAACAAAGTCTTGAGAACCCAGGAGGGCTGCTGGCGCAAGTCCCGGAGTCCAAAGGCCGGAGAACCTGGAGCTTGATGTCTAAGGATGAGAGAAGAGGGGCGTCCCAGCTTCAGAACAGAGAGTGAATCCAGCTTGCCTTTTTGTCCTATCTGGGCACTCAGCCGACTGGATGGTGCCCACCCACATTGGGTGAAGGTGGGTCTCCCTTGCTCAGCCCATGGCTTCAAATGCCAGTCTCTTCTGGAAACACCCTTGCAGGCATACCCGGCAACAGTGCTTTACCAGCTATCTGGGCATCCCTGAATCCAGTCAAGACACCTACAATTAACCATCACCATAACCATCTCACCAAGTTCTTTAAAATGTGACGATTGGCTCTCACAAGCCGCCATGAGCTTTGCTTCGGGACAGTGCCCACCCAACCCTTAGCCACTGAAATTGTGCAGTCGAGTCCTTTCTTTCACAGGAAGAGCTCAGGTTAAAGGCATCAATGGCCCTGGGAGGAAAAAACACACTGATTCCCTCCAAGTAGATTTGATTGGTGAGGGTGCAAGAGCAAACCGTCTTGGCAAACGGAGGGGTAGGGTGCTGGTGTGTTGGTGGGAGGGAAGAGGCAGCTCTGGAGATAAAAATTCTCTTCTTCCCAATCTCATCTCCAGTGTGAGTACCAGTGGAAAATTTGGAGCTAAAAGATCTGCCAACAGACCTCTGATTTTCCTGCCAAATTTCCACCTGAAACTACCAATGTCATTCTTGACCCATGTCACTAATGCTGCGTAACGGAATGCCCCATGGCCTAGTGACTTAACCAGAGCCGAAGTCTTGCTGTTCTCTCTCAAAGTGTGGGTGGGGACTGACTGGTTCAGCGGGAGGGTCTTGCTTTGGGTTGAGAAGGATCATTCTGTGGCTTAAGCCTCTCACAAAGGTCTTGCCATCTTTACGGCCAGCCCAGCCAGGGCAGCACCAAACACAGCCCTTCTCATGACCAGCTGAGAGCTGATGATGGTGGGAACCCCTGCACTTTTGCTGCCTGACACTTCCAAGTTGCCAAACCCAAGAGCTTCACGTGGCCTTTGACCATCTCTCTGTTCACCATCTTTGGTGTCTGACACTACTTTCCCAGACACTGCCAGCCTTGATGGCCACTCCCTCCCTCTCTCCTTCTGGCGACACCTTGGGAGCCTTTCCGCTGCATCCTGGTCCTGTTCCCCACCCTGGTTCTATGCCCATCTCTTTTCTCCCTTCACCCATCCCAGGGCCTCCTCCGGGTCTGTGCTTGACCTTCAGAACTGTTCCCAGCCCAACCCCTCCCTTGCTGTGAGCTTCCAGCGGGGCCCTTCTTCCACCTGGCCTCAACGCAGCCTCCAGCCTTTTCCTGTCCTCAACCTCGACTCCCCACTTCTTTCGTCAGCTCTGTTAATTCTCCACCACTGAGGGCCCCAAGCTTACACCTGATTCAGTCTGATTTGGTGGCTCCGGACTTTCCTCTTGCACCTCCAGAAGGAACTTGGCTTTGCTGACACCTTAATTTTAGTTCACAGAGACTGATCTTGGACTTGTGATGTTCAGAGCTGTAAGATAATAAATGAGTGTTGATTTTTTTTTAGATGGAGTCTCACCCTGTTGCCAGGCTGGAGTGCGGTGGCGTGATCTCGGCTCACTGCAACCTCTGCCTTCCAGGTTCAAGCGATTCTCCTGCCTCAGCCTCGAGTAGCTGGGACTACAGGTACACACCACCATGCCTGGCTAATTTTTGTATTTTTAGTAGAGACGGGGTTTATTTTGTTTTGAGATAGAGTCTTGCTCTGTCACCCAGGCTGAAATGCAGTGGTACAATCACGGCTTACTGAAACCTCCACCTCCCAGGTTCAAGTGATTTTCATGCATCAGTTTCCCAAGTAGCTGGGATTGCAGGCACCCACCACCATGCCCAGCTAATTTTTGTATTTTCAGTAGAGACAGGGTTTCACCATGTTGGCCAGGATGGTCTTGAACTCCTGCCCTTAGATGATCCACCCGCCTCGACCTCCCAAAGTGCTGGGATTACAGGCGTGAGCCCCTGCGCCTGGCCAATGTGTGTCGCTTTAAGCCAGTAAGTGTATGGGGTAGGTTGCTGCAGTGGCAGCAAAAGAAGAATACACGAGCACAGAATAGATGCTTCGAAGGAGCCGGCTTCCTTCTCTTGCTCCTGGGATGATCCAACTGAAGCACCACCTGCTTCTTGTCACTTCCAGCCTGGGCTCACCCATCCCCGGCCCTCATGCCTCCATTGGCTTCTGAATCAGAAGAAAATGCCACAGCCTGGGGCCGTCTTCTGCCCTTCCAGCCTTGTCTCATGGACACAGGCTTAAGCACAAAGCCCATGGTACCCACCCTGCTGCCTGCACATTTGCCCCCTCTGTTCCTTCCACTCTGCATCCCCCTCGCTCCCCTCTACGTGACCACATTCTACCTGGAGTCATGTGCCACCGCCTCCAGGAAGCCCTCCCTGCCCTTCCCGAAGCTGGGACTCCGATTGGCTCTATATGTCCCTTTCTTACGACTTGTCGCCACCAGCTCAGGTGGAGCTATTTCCATCACTGCCTCACCTGCCAGGAGCTAGCCCTTCCGAGGCGGGACTGCCTTTTGTTCATGTTTGAATTCCTCACGGAGCAAACTCAGAGTGCAAATTGGACTGAAAGCGTGGAGGTGGCAGGAGTTACCCGGGGCAGCGTCCACAGTAATGGCCAGTCACTGTCCAGCCCAGTCACTCATCTTCCCAAGAAGGAACAGAGCCAGGAGGCTAGAGAGAGGCCACTGCCAACACTGAACCGTATAAATACTTTATAATGCCAAATTCACACAAATCAGCGAAATCCAGTCTAAAGAGAGGAGATGGAATCCATTTGTCAAGGGAAAGGAGATCTGCTAAGTGCAGGACAGAACATTCTAGAAGGGCCTCAGGAGCTTCAGGTATGCCATTCCCACCCAGAAATTAACCAGACATCTGAGCAAACAGAAAAACAAAAGGGGTGTCAGCTGTCCGGGGAGGCAGCTCTGGCTGCTCCATGTGGCACAGCCCTGCTCAGGAGCTTGGAGCCAGAGGCACCTAGAGAAATCTCCTCAATGTTCCCGCCACGTTTGCCACCACTGCTGTTGCTACTATGGCTGTTTCTACCGTCACCAACAAAAACAACCACTCAGGAGAGAACCCAGGAATGTTGTGCGCACCAAGGAGACCTCCTTTCCTCAGTGTTCCCCTCACCAGCTGTAGGGGAGAAAGAAGCCAGTGTGAGCCTGGGGGGAGCTCTACCCTGCCCCCACCAATGTGCCCCACCACTGCCCACGATGAGATGGTCGACTCCTCTTGTCCTGCCTTTATCCCCATTTGAATCAGCTGCTCCAGCGCTCAAGGAAGCAGGCAAGTAACCCTCGATCCTGAACCGTAACCCCAAACGGCTTTGCAGGTCAGGGAGTGGAGCAACCCCAGTGCATCCCCCACCCTGCTCCCCATCCCTTCTCCTGCTGAACCTTCCCTCCATTGCACTGAACAGCTAACAGACTGTACATTTCACTGATTATATTTATTTTCTGTCTCCTCAACTAGGATGTTCCTGAGGGCTTTTTTTTTTTTTTTTTTTTTTTTTGAGATGGAGTCTTGCTCTGTCGCCCAGGCTGGAATGCAGTGGTGCCATCTCGCCTCACCGCAACTTCGGCCTCCCAGGTTCAAGCGATTCTCCTGCCTCAGCCTCCCAAGCAGCTGGGATTACAGGCACCTGCCACCACACCCGGCTAATTTTTTTGTATTTTTAGTAGAGACAGGGTTTCAACATGTTGGTCAGGCTGGCCTGGAACTCCTGACATCAGGTGATCCACCTGCCTTGGCCTCCCAAAGTGCTGGGATTACAGGCATGGGCCACCGTGCCTGGCCTCTGAGGGGTTTTTGTCTGTGCTCTTCCCTGTTGTGTCCCAGTACCTGGGACTGTGCACATCGTAAGCTCAGCAACTATTGGAGGATGAAAGAGAGAGAAGGACGAATGGCCATTTATTGACGCATGCACTGACACTGCACTGCATCTCGCATTCACCTTTCATGTGATCCCCACAGCAACCCTGAACTCCCCCCACTTTCCAGACAGGAAACGGAGACTCAGAGAGGCCAAGAAGCTCGTCTGTGGCCACCAGCTGTGGAGGATTTAATCTTTCTGGCAGGATTAAAATCCAGGCTTGAGCGATTGCACTCTCCAAGGAGGTGGGGCTGGCCTCACTCTACAGCTGAGGCCATGGCTGCCAGAAATGTGCATCTTGATTTCCAAAGGCAGATGGAAAATGCTCAGAGCAGGGTAAAGATGGGGCTTCCCAGGCACACTCTGGGAAGAGGGCGGGGTGAGGCACAGAGATGGTGGCAGAGCAGGGAGGAGGGCTTCTCTCCCGTAGCCCATGGCATTGCATTGCAGGCCAGACCAGTATTATTCTCCCGTAAGAAAGGACCAGGGACTGGGTGGCTTAAACAACAGAGATACATTGGCTCATGGCTCTGGAAGATGGAAGCCGGAGATGAAGGTGTTGGCAGGGCTGGTTTCTCCTGAGGCCTCTCTCCTTGGCTTGCAGACGGCGTCTTCTCCCTGCGTCCTCACAGGGTTGTGTGTCTGTGTGCATCTGTGTCCTGCTCTCCTCTCCTTTTAAGGACACCAGCCATATTGGTTAGGGCCCACTCTAATGACCTCATTTTAACTTAATTGCCCTTTGAAAGTCCCTCTCCCCAAACACAGTCGTATTTTGAGTACTGAGAGCTAGGACTCCAACAGATGAATCCAGCCCCTATCAGGACCCAAAGGACACCTTCTGCTCCTTGAAATCACTAGCAGGCTCTGAGGCTGGAGGTGGGGGTGGCTGCAGGAGGGGAGCGTCCCCGCCCAGGTATAGGACGGGCTATCCCTCTGGGCAGACTGTGTCAGGCATCTCGGAAGTGACCAGTGCTTGCAAGTGTACCTGGTTCACACCACGCTGCCTCAAAGGTCCTGTCCTCGTGCCCGCCTTCCCCGTGTGATGGTCCCTGGCAGGATGCTGAGCATGTTTGGACAGATATGCAGTCGCTTCCTGCCATCCACTTTACCTAGCATGAGATTTCCAGGCGTGGATTGCATTTTGCACTGTCATGGTGCCTGGCACGTAGGCACCAGGTGGCACTCACTTCTTTCTGGTTGAGGCCTTTTGAGGACATGCCACAGCCTGTGAAGTGTGCCTAGACACCTGGTCTACCAGGAGCACTACAGCAGGTGCTTCAGTGAGCCTGCAGCCCACCCGCCTTCTTTCCCATCCACTTCTGAGCTCCACCCACAGCAGTGGACACTGTGACCTCCCAGAAAAGGGTCGACCATGGCTAAGTTACACTGAGGTTGCAGGTGGAGTGAGCCAGGCTCTAATTAGCACCACCCCATCACACTTTGGATACTGATATTATGCAGCCTTAAAAAGGAAGGGTGTGCTGACACACACCACAACGTGAATGAACCTGGAGAACATATGCTAAGTGGAATAAGCCAGTCACAAAAGGACAAAGATGATATGATTCCACACATATGTGGTACTTAGAATAGTCAAATTCATAGAAATAAAAAGGAGAATGGTGGCCATCAGGGGCTGGTGGGAGAGGGGATGTGGAGTATTGCTTCATGGGTACCGAGTTCCAGTCTTACAAGAGTTCAGAAGGCCGGGCGCAGTGGCTCATGCCTGTAATCCCAGCACTTTGGGAGGCAGAGGCGAGTGGATCACGTGAAGTCAGGAGTTTGAGACCAGCCTGGACAACATGGTGAAACCCCGTCTCTACCACAAATACAAAAATTAGCTGGATGTGGTGGCGGGTACCTGTAATCCTAGGTATTCAGGAGGCTGAGGTAGGAGAGTCACTTGAAGCTGGGAGGTGGAGGTTGCAGTGAGCCAAGATCGCACCAGCGATCTTATACTCCAGCCTGGGTGACAGCAAGACTCTGTCTCAAAAATAAAATAAAATAAAAAAGAGTTATGGAGATGGATGGTGGTAAGGACTGCATAACATTACAATATATTTAATATCACTTAACTGTACCCCTAAAATGGTAAAAAGAAAAAGAAAAAAGAAAAAGAAAAATTATATGTGATTTTATCACAGTACAAAAGAGTTAAAAAGGACAGGTGGAATAAGAATATACATACATAAAATGCTACATGCACCCTGTTTCTTTGTGTTTATTTGCATATGGAACCTAGAAGGCTAAATAAGAAGGTAATAACATGCGTTCCTCAGTGGAGGACAGAGGGTGGAAGCCGGCCTTCGCAATGAAAGCCTTCCTACTGAGTCTGATTTCTGAACCATGTCATTACTGCTGTTAAAAGATCAGGGAGGAGGAAGGAGGGCTGGATTTGGTGTCAGACTCCTGCGCTGAGTGACTTGGTGGCCATGAGCCCCGGTGGAGGGACCTCCCCTTGCTAGGCCTCCAATTCCTCTGAGGCTGAGGCAGACCCCACCCCTCTGGGGTTGCTGGAAGGCAGCTGAGTGTGCAAAGACATTTTGCTCAGTGGCACGAATGGGAACCCACTCTGCCTTCCGAGCCTGAAGCTTTTGCTTTATTCTGGAGGGAGCTGGGTCTGGGGTACTCGAGGCCAGTTGGCAGTTGGAAGTCCAGTGTGCGACATTGTTAAACGTGTCCGTCATGTACCTTTAGCAGCACTTTCTCCATTCACCAGAACTCTCCCCAGACTTTTCTCATTTGTTTCTGAAGTAGCCTAAATAGCCCCATGTGCAAGCAGGGAAGCAGAGGCCCCTTGAAGCAAACTGTGCATCCTCCTGGCTCTCCAGCCTCGGTTTCTCCCCACCCCCAAGCAGCCTTGGCTCACATCGGCCCTTGAGAGATGCGTGGGAACTGAGTGTTTCCTGAGGGCTATCAAAAGATGAGCACCATGGGAGCTCAAATGAAAAGTAACTCCCTGCTTGTGGAGAGCTGCTTCTCCCGCCCACCGCAGACCCTTCACCCCAAACTCACTTTCATATATACTGCTCTATCCACATACCACCCAGACTCTTATTTCTTTCTTCTTCTTTTTTCTTTCTTTTTTTTTTTTGAGTTGGAGTCTTGCTCTGTTGCCCACGTGGGAGTGTATTGTCATGATCTCAGCTCACTGCAACCTCCGCCTTCTGAGTTCAAGCGATTCTCCCACTTTAGCCTCCTGAGTAGCTGGGATTATAGGCACATGCCATCATGCCCTGCTAACTTCTTTTGTATTTTCAGTAGAGATGGGGTTTTACCACATTGGACAGGCTGGTTTTGAACTCCTGATCTCTGGTGATCCACCCACCTTGGCTTCCCAAAGTGTTGGGATTCCAGGCGTGAGCCATTGCACCTGGCCTGACTCTTATTTCTTAATAGTTTTATTTGGAATTATCTAATGTTTAACTTAAACATTAACTTAAACATGTGTTTTAAAAGGAAACTTTGTATCACCACGGTAAATGGAAAATCAGTACAACTGGCTACAAACATAAGGTAACTATAAAAATAAATACAATGAAAACCAAATGATGCTGTCAATTTCTAGAGCTGCATTCCCACTAGAGGCTGGGAGCCTGAAGACAGCTTTCCTTGTTAAGGAAGAAGATTCTCAGGTATTAGGGAGGCGTTAGAGACTCCGGAATGCCTGAAATTTCCCTTTAAGCAATGTGAAGGTTGAAAGAGAATTGGAAAAGGGAGTCATTCTCACGATGTGATTTAACGTTATTCAACACCATGCCTGATTCCACTAAAGCCCTTCCACTTACTACCAGGGCCACAAGACCCACGTGTTGGCAGACAGCAAAATAATCCATAAGGAGACTCTGCTGGGGGTCCCTGAGCCAGATTTCAAAAATCTAAATCACCAGGTTTGCTACACCATCCATCCCCCTTTCGCCCTTGATCCCTGGAGGGTCTAACTGCCTGCAAGGTCTGAGTCACAGCCTTCCCCTCCGGGTCCCAGGACAGCCAGGGGCAGAGAACACGCCTCCCTGTGCTTCCTCGTTCAGATTCCCATTCGGCCAGCATGGTCTGTTATTACAAGTCTGCCTCCCCTGCAACTACCAGAAGCTTCTGATGTTCCATCAGTAAGGGCTCATAAATTAGTAGCATTAATATTTTGATAACTTGAGGTCCTGAAGCCACTCACCAGCAGAGACAACCCCACCTGGGGCTAAATTATTAAAATCACGATGTGATTGGAGCAGCTAGAATGAGTCCTCGGTGAGCCTTGCATTTGGAGGCCGTGGGCTGGGTAAGCTGTCACTGTTTTTATTCATCGTGAAGACCGAAGTTCTATTGCTGCGACAGGGGGTCACAGGCAGGGGGCGGAGGAAACCCCCACGTTAAAAAAGAAACTCAAGTCAGCACTGGAAAAGATGAAAAGAAGAAGTCATGGCGGGGTGGGGGAGAGGACCCTTGATGACTAGCTCAGTTTATTTTGGGGGCTTGTGGACAAAAGGCTGGAATAAGAGGCTGGCTTATTGAAAAGAAGTGATCGATTGCTGGAAATTGTAGCTGTAAAGAGGGCTCTGTCTTTGAAGGACTCCGAGATCGCTTTCTTTCTCTCTTGCTTTCCCTGCCAGGACTTGGAGAGCTCTGTTGGCTGACAAGTGAGTTTGGAGTTGAGACAGGGCCTCTTGCAGGCAGCGATGTTGCCCTCCTGCATCCAAACAGGAAGGCCTTCCTTCCGAGGATGGCACACGGGGTCCTTTCTGGATGCAGATGGGCTTTTTTCCCCCTCAGGAAACCCAACACCGAGTTTCCTGATAAGGGATCTTTGCGGTCAGGGGGGTGAGGGGTCTGGAAGGAAGTAGGGGCGACAGCCCTAAATAATGGGTTTCTAATGGACTTGGAAAAGCTTTGTTGTATCTCTGGAAACCAAACCATCAGCTGAAGATTGGCTCTGGAGAAGAGAAGACAGGCGGGGCTGGGAGTCTGCTAATAACCAAGGGAGGGGGCGATGCAGCCCCGGTGCAGAAATGGCGGCTGCACCAGCCTCGTTATAACACGAAGCCAAAATGCCCAAGAACTAGAGATGGCTGGGAGTTGGAAACGACTTGATGAAAATGAAGAATTAAGCAGTTATGAGCCATGATCAATACCGAGATGATGCCAGTAACAGCTTGTGCCTCTTTCGCCATTCTCTTGGGAGAGGCTCAGATCCTTATGCGAGCTTTAAACTTTTCCCTGGAAATCCCCTGTGGAGGGGCCAGAGCGGGCTGAAGAGGCTGGCTGAGGTCCTTCTCCTGTCTGGTGAGGAAGGGAGCACCGGCTGACCATGAGTGGAAGCAGTTTAGGTTTTCCAGGAGGCGCAGGGAGGCTGGAGGCAGGCTGAGAGGGGCTGAGGCTCTCCCCTCACCTGGATCCCTCTGGGTAAACAATGCACCATCAGCACATCAGGGCGGTGAGCCTCCGAGAGCCCTGGAGGAATTGTATAACCTACTTAGTATTGTGGGGAAATTATAAAGGATAAAGCTGAGACCGGAAATGCAAAATGATCTGAATGTGGTACAACTACCTCAGAAAAAAACAGAAGAGTTGCTCTCAAATTCACTCACCTTAACGTGGAATGCCAGTGGTGAGGCCGCCTCCCCACAGGGCTCAGGGATTGACCTATTCCCATTTTTTCACTTCTGTCGAATGTTTTATTTTCCCCCTATCAACCTGTTAGGAGAGCCAATCAATGTGATAGATTTCCCTAAAGCAATGACCTGCCGTCAGGCATAATAAGCAGGTTGTCTGTCTGGCGCGTTATAGGTGGAGCTTAGCCTCGCCAGGTAACAACAAGCCCCTCCTCCACTGAGCGCCCGTCACGTACCAGGCACTGGGTGGCCTGCCGTGTTCCCACATTATTGGTTTCATGCACACAACCTGGAGTAAGGGTTATCATCCCAGGTCACTGAGAAGGGGACTCAGGCTCAGAAAGGAAATTTAAAACCTTCACTCAAAACGGAGACAAGATTCCCATCCAGAACTTGTCCTGGCCTCCCTCTCCACCTCAGTGAGCCATCAAGTCCTTTTTTTTTTTTTTGAGACAGAGATTTGCTTTGTCACCCAGGCTGGAGTGCGATGGCACGATCTCACCTCACTGCAACCTCTGTCTCCTGGGTTCAAGCGATCCTCCTGACTCAGCCTCCTGAGTGTCTGGGATTACGGGCACCCGCCACCGCACCCAGCTAATTTTTTTGTGTTTTTAGTAGAGACGGAGTTTCACCATGTTGGCCAGGCTGGTCTTGAACTGCTGACCTCAGGTGATCCACCCTCCTCAGCCTCCCAAAATGCTGGGATTACAGGCGTGAGCCACTGCACCTGGCTGACATCAAGTCTTTGGCAAAAGAGTAGAAAGGGATAGGGTCAGTTCTATCTAGTCCAACAAACTTCCATCATCTTTTGCTTTTTATAAAAAAAACAGAACAAAAAAATAACAAAAAAAACAGGGCCTCACCCTGTCACCCAGGAGGGTGTACAGTGGTGTATGATCATGGCTCACAGCAGCCTTGACCTCCCAGGCTCCATCGATCCTCCCACTTCAGCCTCTCAAGTAGCCAGAACCACAGGTGCACACCACCATGCCTGGCTAATTTTTTGCATTTTTTGTAGAGATGGAGTTTCGCCATGTTGGCCAGGCTGGTCTCAATCTCCTCCTGGTCTCAAGGAATCAGCCCATCTTGGCCTCCTAACTTGCTGGGATTACAGGCATGGGCCACCGTGCCCGGCCATCTTTTGCTCTTAACCATCATCTACCTTTAACCTCGTAAACATCTCTAACTCTAACTGGAATTTCTTGTATCTATGGTCCTTTATTTTGTTTTGCTTCATTTTTGCCCATTCCTTCCTTTCTTCCTTCCTTTCTTCCTTCCTTCCTTCCTTCCAGACAGGACCTCACTCTGTTACCCAGGCTGGAGTGCAGTGATGAAATCATAGCTTACCTCAGTTTCTACCTCCTGGGCTCAAACAATCCTCTCACCTCAGCATCCCAAATTGCTGGGATTACAGGCTTGAGCCACTGTACCCAGCCATTCTTTCTTTTTTTCTTTCTATTCTCTTCCCTCCCTTCTCTTTTTCTCTCTTTCTAATTTCAGGGCTCTTCCCAGTATAGCACATTTGGGGCAATAGAATTTTACTATAGATTTGTATGAATAGATTTTGTAATTGTTGCTAAGCTGAATAACATTAATTTATCAGCATGGGAAGGATTTGCTATAGAAAAGAATCCCAAAGTGGGTTCTTTTACAAAGGGAAGAGGATGTACATCTGTCATATTATTGCTGATGAGGATTTTGTGTCTGGGGCAAAGATAGGGAAAGGGGTGGGGGCTGGGTTTGTGTGAAGAAATTCTAGGCTTCCTTCCAGCCCAGAGGTCCGTGTTTTAAATGTTTTGGCACTCATAGTTTATCTTACTTTATCTCCTGGTTTATCTTTATGTGTTTATATTTCATATAACAAATTGTCCTTTAAAATGGACTATGCTTAGAATTCTATAGGACGAATAACTTAGTGTCTTCAACAAATAAATGGCATTTTAGAAAGGATATTTTAGAGGTTAACAGACTTAAGAGGTGGGTCCACCAGATGCCTCAAATAAGGACTAGGATGTGTGGTCCTCATTTGGGTCCTGATTCAAATGAATCAACCGTAAAAAGACGTTTTTCAGACAATCAGGGGAAATGCGAAACAAGAACCAGTTCATAGATGATATGTCATAAGGAGTTATCCTTAATAATGTTAGCTGTATTCGCTGCATTGTGGTTATGTTAGAAAAAAAGTCTATCTGTTAGAGGTACATTCTGAAGTAATTACTGGTGCAATGATATAATGCCTGGCATTGCTTTAAAGTGTTCCAAAAAAAAAAAAAAAAGGAGAAAGTGGGGTGGGGAGATTAAACAAAAATGGCAAAATGTTGCAACTGTTGGAACTGGATAATGGGTGCATAGGGACTCACCATTTCGTGTATATTTGAAATGGTCCATAATAAAAAGTTACAGTTTTAAAACACATGCCATGCTTATGCATTTGAAACTCTAGCCTGTACCTGATTAAATGTTGCTTTCCTCAGAATCCCGGCCTGCTCACTTCCTTGTGTATGGAGGTCTGTGTGTGGGAATGTTCTTTCTGCTCAGTCAGACATAAGATTCTTGAGGACAAGAGCCACTTTTCCATTTCGGCATCTCTTCCAGCACGGGTGGAAGCCTGAATCTAGCAAGTATTTAATACACGTTCTTGGCTAGTCCATCAAGGAATACAGAGATATTCAAGGAAACTCAGAGGACACCCTGAAGACTGCGGGCTTCCCAGCAATGTAAGTTTCTACTGAAAGCAAGCAGGTCACCTAAGCTCAGTCATTCATCTGCTAGGACCACATATGCAGGGGTACCGTGCATGGTACCTATAAGATACTGTGGATAGCTATAAGATTCGATTTTTATTAAAACATTGGCTATAATATATTATGAAATAAATTCAAACTGGAATGGAAAAGAACTTACTTTGCAGATGAAACGGTGCACACACACAAACCCAAGAAAAATTTCAGAGCACGGCCTCCCTGAAGGTGCGTGGAAACCGGTGTTTGTTCTGCTATTATTTAACATCCTTAATAATGATCTGGAAGATGAGTCAACAGCACGCTAATGAAATTTGCATAAGATCCTTAATTGGGAGGTGTTGCTATCGCCAAGAAGGGCAGAGAGGTAATGCAGAAGTCTCCAAGAGGGTTAAAGATATCAACGGAAAATAACAAAATAGGATTTGGCTCAGAGGGAAAAGACAAATTCAATTGGGGGGAAAGTCTAAAACCGGATATTCCCTGGAGAGAAGAACAATGCAAAAATAATACTGAAAGAGGTTCAGGCAGAGAGCGATCTTAGCTGGAGGTGTGATGTGGGAGAAACGGCCAAGATTATGGAGGATATTTGAAAAGGAGATATGTGATCCAATGCTAGGATCCCTGCCCCGGCTCCTCGCCCGCTTTATAAACTCCAGACGCTCCACCTTGAGCCACGCGTGTCACTAGGGCCCCAGAGCCTCTGCCTGGAAAAGTGTCCTTAAAGGGAACTTCCTTGGTGAGGTCATCCTGGCTCCTCAGAGGCTAGATGTCCAATTCCCAGAAACGTTACCCTCAGGGAAGGTACACTGGGCCAGGAAAGGATGGTCCATGGAAGGCCATTAGACTCAGGCCGGTCAGGCTCACCCAATAAGCAGACACTTTGCAGTTTTCTGGACCAGAGAAAAAGAAATAGAAGCTTCTGGAAAGACTTCCCAGAGCCTATGAAATGAGGGAGATTTTATGCTCTGCACGGTAGAAATCAGCTTACCTTGCTTGGAGATGCCAATACCATTTCTTCTGAACAGAGATATGAAATCCATTTGCTCAACAAACATTTTGTGAGCACCCACTACAGTACCAGGCATCCAGTCTGACAGGTGCCTGCCCTCTTGGAGAGTACATGCTAGTAACCATACTGGGCCTTGGTGGCCACCTGTCTCTCCAGGAACAGAAAGCAGGGTGGGAATGTGATTAAATTCCTTTCTAGGAAGATATCCTCCGGACAATTGCACAAATCCAAAACATTGTACACAGAAAAAAATAAACAGGAGGTCAACAGGTGACAGGTAGTGATTAAAGAACTTGGGAGAAGGATCTAGAATGATGAAGATAAATAATAAAAACAAGAAAGTAACATGTGGAACACCATGATGTTCTAATACTCTGATGCTAGAACAATATTTTTAAGTGATGGTTTCCAGGCTCGTGGCTGTTTGGAGTCTCAAGTCCGTGATTCAATGATAGGGACAACCAGCCATTGACTTCAAGTTAACTGGTTAACTTCGAGCTAGTGGACCCTTGGTGTTAGCAGACTGAGCTTTGAGTCCAAGCTTCAATACTTACTAGCTGTGTGACCTTGGGCAAGTCATTTACCCTCTCTGTGACTCAGTTTTCTCCTCTGCAAAATGGGAACACTGGCCTCTTGGGAGCTGGTTTGAGGCTTAAATGAAATGATGCATTTAAAGCATTTAAAGTGTTGTGTCTGACCTTTGGGAAGCATTCAGTAAATGATAACTCTTAGGACCTTATTACTATACACAAGACAATTGGCAACAAACTGGTATTTTCTGAATATCTTGGGGTAGAATCTCAGCCAGCTGTTAGTACTTCCTTTCTGTCTAGGGTGATGTCAACACTCTCATTCTCTCAGTCTGTAATACTGAGAGGCATGGACAAAATAATACGCTTTCTGTGTGCACCTTTTTCCCTC
>NW_016108077.1:156576-162971 GCF_001604975.1 Cebus imitator | reverse complement strand
CTCCTGGGTTCAGGCAATTCTCCTGCCTCGGCCTCCTGAGTAGCTGGGATCACACTCACGCACCACCATGCCCAGCTAATTTTTTGTATTTTTAGTAGAGACGGGGTTTCACCATTTTGACCAGGATGGTCTCGATCTCCTGACCTCGTGATCCACCCGCCTCGGCCTCCCAAAGTGCTGGGATTACAGGCTTGAGCCACCGCGCCCGGCCCCTCCTGGACCTTTCTTCGGTAAAGTCATTTCCACACTCTTTAGTTATTATTCACCAAACACTTATTGAGCACCTTCTCTGTGCAGGTGCTGTGGATACAGGGATAAATAAGTCCCCTCTCTGCTCACTGGATACGCCCAGTGCAGAAGAAATGACTCAACAAACGCCCTGCCCTTTGTTTCCTTAGGTCCCGGCCCAAGTAGCTTGGTTCCTAGAGGTAGCACTTTCCCTTTTCTTTCTCCATCTTTGGAATTTGAAGCTCCTGATGCTTTATTGCCACTCTCCTGACTTCTGATCTCAAGTGTTATTGAGAGAGAAGTGATGGGCGTTGAGTTGGGAAGGCCTGGAGTTGAAACTTAGCTCTGCCTCTAGCATGCTGTGTGACCCATGGAGAAGTTACTTAACCTTTCTGAGCCTCAGCGTTCTCAACTGGGAAATGGAGATGATAGTACCCACCTCCAAGGACTGATGCAAGGACTGAATGAGATAAATCACCTGCCTTGGGAAGCCCATTTCCCAATTGGCAGAGAAGTGCTCAGTAAACAGGATTAAGTTGCGACCAAGCTAATAGCTCTCGGCAAATGACCTTGCCCATGACAGCAATGTGCATTCTTTTACCCAATGAAATCCAAGGACTTATTTCACTTTTGTTTAATTTTATATTTATTTATTTCCAAAAGGCTACTATCTTGAAAGCATGGGCTTGTGACCTTGTCAAGGTTATTTCCTCTCTGGGCCTCAGTTTCCCCACATGTACAATAAGAGGGTAAATTCTTAATAATCTCTAAGGTCCTTCTCATCTCCAAAAGTCTGGGTGTCCATGGCTGGGGCAGAGCAGGGAATGGGACCCTTGTTTCCTGGTCCTATCGCTGTTTTGATGTCTTTGAAGCATCAAAATAGGTATCAGGTGGCAAACATAGACCAGTATTAAAAAGTGTAGAGGCATGGGGAGGAGGAGAGAAGTGATTTACTGGGTCTGAGGAGGCATGATTGATGAAATGTGGGAATAGTCAGTGTAGACTAAATATCAAGGAAGGGCTCCCTGACAGTGAGAGATTGGTCTTCTTAGAAATTCTTGGCATTTACAATCAGGATGACCAGCCATCCTGAAGTGGGGATCAAATAAACCTTGGCTGGTTGGGGCTCGGGCTTCTACGCGACCCAAGGTGTTTAAAGCCCATGACGGCTTTCAGTGTGAGGAGCTGGGGGAGGGGTGCTTGGAGCCCCCATTTCCACCAGCAAGTGGTAGACATGGGTGAGAAGAGAGCTGAGACCCTGGACATGCACCCAAAGTCATTTTGAGTAGCTGTTATCAGCTGTGCTTCCAATGTACACCCTTCTGGGCTGGGCACCCCTGGGAATCTTTATGTGAGTGCTCTCCTGTCCTCATAATTTCCCTGTGGGGCAGGAGTAACAGTCTGTATCCATCCATTCTCACACTGCTATAAGAGCATATCTGAGACTGGGTGATTTATGAAGAAAAGGGGTTTAATCAGCTCATGGTTCTGCATCTGCTCAGGCTTCTGCTTCTGGGCAGGCCTCAGGAAACTTACAATCATGGCAGAAGGTGAAGAGGAAGCAGGCACATCTTCACATGGCCAGCAGAAGGGAGGGAGGGAGGGAGAGGGAGGGGGAGAGAGAGAGAGAGAGAGAGAGAGAACACGCAAAGTGGGAGGTGCTACACACTTTAAAACAACCAGATCTCTTGAGAACTCTATCACAAGACAGCACTAGGGGGATGGTGCTAAACCATTAGAAACCAGCCCCACAATCCAATCACCTCCCACCAGGCCCCACGTCCAACACTGGGAATTACAATTCAACATGAGATTTGGGTGGGGACACAGAGCTAAACCACATCACCATCTGAATACTACGGATGAGAAGACTGAGGGCCAGGGAATTTGAATGACTGCCTGGGATTCCACAATGACCAAGAGGCTACAGCAAGATTCAAACCCAGGTCTCTGACCCCAAAGCCAAGAACTTTCCACTGTCCTAGAAGACATATCCATGCTGCACAGAACTAAGCAGCATTCAGGTGCCCCAGCCTGAATCCCACCTCAAAAAATATTTATTACATGAACAAACCAAGGAATAGCTCTTGATGTCTTTACCTCAATATACTTTCATTTTAATTCATTTTACACCGAGGTCTCTTGAAGATAAGTAGCAAGGTCACCAAATAAGCCAGTGGCAGAGTCAAGCCCGGAATACTGCTTTCCTATTTTCTAACCCATTACTTTTATCTTTTACTTTTTTCTTGAATCATACTCTACTGTCATTTTTTTAAATGGGGACTTAAGCTCTGGAACAACCACTCCCTAATAGGGAGACAGTGTAGGATATGAAGCTGGCTTTGAAGGAAAATAACCCAGGAACTGGCCACCAGTGGGGATAAGATGGAAGGAAATGATTGCGTGAAAGACAGGTGGTTTGAGGGCAAGGCCTTTAAGTCCTTAAAGTTCAGCTGTGTCCTCTGTAAAATGCAGGACACCAATCACCACCACCCACCCTGACTTCCGCAGCCTCCCTCCCCTGCTCCCAGGGTTGCTCTTCGTAAGGGAGCGTGGAAAATGACCAGCGCAGTGGTTGTAAATGGTAGCCCTGTTGTTATGAAGAGAAGATGGTGTCCTTCTAGGGCTTAGTTGTCTCCCAAACTGGGGACCTGTTGACAGATGAGACTGAGGACCAGGAGTTTGAATGACTTGACTAGAATCACGTATCTCCAATTGGGGAGCTATTGACCCATACACTTTTAGGAAAGAGACATAAATTTCTAAGAAGGCTGGAACTCCAGCTCTGCATGTTTATCATAAGCCTCAGGACACAAATGATTCCCCACTATTTTGTTCCTAACAGTTCAGGCGCTTCACATGATGACTGAAGAGTAGGTTCCTTCCCAGGCATTTAGCGATCAGCCTTCTCTGGGACTTCTGGTCCAGGTCTTTCTCAGCAGTGCCCATTCAGTCTCTCCTGCAGTGCAAAAAGCTAGAGGTAGGATTCTCACTGAGCTCTGTCTCTTTGTCCAAGCCTCCCACCCCTACCGCTTGCAGTGGCCCCTCCTAGATGGAGCCAAGTATTTGCAAACAGCTTCAGCACACATGCACGCAATCAATATCACAAAAGATACATCTGCTGCAATTGACTCCAGGCTGTACTGTCACTAAGTGATGATGAAAAATGATCAGCACTTGAATACATTGCATTTTTATCTTTAAATCTTTCTACAGAAGTGGTGTCAATATCAGAGTACTAAATAATCTCTAGATAGCAGGAAGATGTAAGAACATTTTTTTTTCTTCATGGAAGATGGATGTAGCTTTTTCGAAGGCCTTAAATACTGAAGCAAGGAATTAGCTCTCTAAATGCCCTACAACGACTGGCCGCCTTGTCAGTCCTCTGAGGACGATTTGAGTACCTAACTCCACTCTTCCATCAGTGTTCTTTAAATAACAGTGCTTGGCTCTGAGGACTAGGGACCCTTTCCAAGCCCTAATGAATCCATAAATCAAGGTTTACTGCACCTTCTTCCTCAGGCCAAGCTTAGTGAGCTGATGGGGGAAATTGAGGCAAGGGGAAGAGTCTTGTCTAACCAAAGTCACACAGGAACTCAGTTTTCTACCAGAGTGAACATCTATCATCCTTGAGAAGGGGACAGGGCCAATTTCTCTTGGGGTTATAAGGTAAAAGTTACATAAGCAACCAGATAACTGGTTATCATTATCAAATGCTTGCTGGGCTCTATTAACTATAAGACACTGATAGACATTGGAAATGTAGAGAAGCTAGCCTTACTCTTTTGAGCTTTTAAAGAACGGGATGAAGAATATTTGCTTAGCAATAATAACCACTATACATTGAACAGTAACAACACCAGATACTGTGCCAAGAGCTCTACACCCACCATCTCTCGGCTGAGTGAGCCTCACAGTAGTCCTGCAAGGTGGACATCAAGAGTCCCATTTTACCAAGAAGGCAATGCTGCCAGTGGCAGAGCCAGGGAAAGCAGAATACCTGGGCTTGAGTCTCAGCTCTGTGTGTCCTGGGGCAAGCCAGACTTTGACCCCTCATTAGCAAAATGAGGGGAGTCAGACTCCATGATCCCCAAGGACCACCAGCCTTTGTCATTATTGGTTCTGTGAATATTCATTCAGATAACGGGCAGACTGTGCCCCCACCCCCAGTGTTCACTGAGTGTCTGCTGTGAGCCAGGTGAGGACACGGAGGGCAGGTGCAGAAAGAACACATCCCCACCCGCGAGTCCACTGGTTTGCAGAGCTCTATTGAGCAATACATTTTTTTATTTGACAAGTGGAGAGAGAGATTATAGGTACTGTATCAGTCCATTCTCCTGATGCTAATAAAGGCATACCCGAGACTGGGTAATTTATAAAGGAAAGAAGTTTAATTGACTCACAGTTCAGCATGGCTAGAGAGGTCTCAGGAAATTTACCATCATGGTGGAAGGGGAAGCAAATATGTTCTTCTTTACATGGGAGCAGGAAGGAGAAGTGTAGAGCAAAGTGGGGAAAAGCCCCTTATAAAACCATCAGATCTTATGAGAATTCGCTCACTATCATGAGAACAGGCAACCACCCCCATGATTCAATTACCTCTCACTGGATCCCTTCCACGACATGTGGGGATTATGGGATCTACAGTTCAAGATGAGATTTGGGCGGAGACACAGCCAAACCATATCAGGTACCTATTTTTCCCATAAAGTTATTTCAAAAATAATGAGCTCTAGTGTGCCCGGCCCTGGGGGAGGGCAGGGAGGTTGATACAGAACATACTAAGAAGAAAACAAAGTTTCTGACTTGAAAGATTTTGCAATTCTGCTGGAGAAAAGCGAGTGGTGCCCAATATAATATTCTATACAACCGAGTATGGGAACAGGGGCTGATGAGGCCATGGGATAAGAGAAAGAGCCCTGGAGATGGAGCCCAAAGTCCTCTGGTCTATGGTCAGTCATTAGGGAGCTAGAGTAAGGTGCTCCAACCTTGGAGCAGAAGTCCCTTTTACAATGCAGACCTAGTAAGAATCACCATAGGACATGTAAAGACAGACATTTGCTCTCTCTGAGAAGTAGCCTGTGGATGCCTTGCTGACTTGGGAAACACTCAAATCTAATCAAGATGACCAGGGTATATCTGGTCACTGACTAAGAAAGTGGCAACCCAGTTAATTTTGCTCTAACCTGTCTGGAGAGGAACTATCAACAGAAAAATATTGGTCAGCATTAAGCACAAAAGATAGATAGTTAGACAGCAGGAACTGGTCAGTCTTTACTGCACTACGGAGAGAAACACTGAAGCAGCATTTTCCTACACCCCTTCTATAGCACAACAGATTCCTGAGATGCTTGGGTAAAAGGTTCCAGGAACAAATGCAGATGAGAAAGGTTGCACCACTATGTCCTGTCTGTGAGAGCCAGCGTGCACAATAGGACATTAAATCTACTGCAGTCCAGAGAATTTCTGCGGAAAAGAGACGTGCTAACCTTGTTTAACCTGGCACTTCCCAAACTTATTTGGGAGTGGGCTAGGGTGAGGAATGTCTGTGAATATACAACACAGTTTAGAAAATAATACTCTAAAGATTGAGACCAAAGGCAAGAATTGGCCTCACAGAAAAAGATAATGAGAAACAACGGGAAACAATTTTGAGCAGGTGAAATGCCTTAATCACTAAGCTAAGATATACAACTGATGTGGAAGATCCCCTTGGCATATCGCATTAGATTAAAAAAAAAAAAGTGCAGAAGAGTGTGTAAAGCATGGATTCCTTACTTTTAAAAAAAGGGGTACAAAAAGGTATTAAAACATATTATTTTTGACAATAATTGCTTATATAGCTGCAAGATATCCATGAACACATAAATATGAAATTAATAACATTTGCTGATGACTCCAGGGAAAGAGGGGACAGATAGACTTATCACTGAATCCTTTCAAATTCTGAATCATGTAAAAATATTACCTACTAAAAAGTAAAAGAAAAACATCCTGTAGCATATTGATATCATTAAATGTGGATGAACTTAAAAAGTGACTCAGAGGCTGGGCGCAGTGGCTCACGCCTGTAATCCCAGCACTTTGAGAGGCCAAGGTGGGTGGATCACGAGGTCAGGAGATCGACACCATCCTGGCCAACATGGTGAAATCCTGTCTCAACTAAA
>NW_016108077.1:146066-156346 GCF_001604975.1 Cebus imitator | reverse complement strand
AAAAAAAAAAAAAAAAAAAAGGCGACTAAGAGCCATCACTCCTCTTTATATACTTCAGCGGCTTTCCACCTCCCTTGGGATAAAGTCCAGGCCTCCAGAGTCCCTGCCTAATCTGTCTCACCCTTCGTCACGTTTCCACCTCCCACTGTAGCCATGGTGGCATTTTGGCAGCTCTTCAAACAAGTCTTCGTTTTTCGCTTTTCAGTTTGTACAGAAGCTTGGCATATTCTCTTCCCCGATGTTCATCTAGAAAACCCGCGCTCATCCTTTAGGTCTCACAGTAAGTGTTTCTGGCCCGCCCCATCAGCTGCTTCCCAGGTGCTGACTGCACTGGCCCGCCTCCTCCACCCGCCTGCGCACTGCTGGGCGCTGTCCGTGGTGCTGAGGACATTATGGCGAGCTGGGCCAAGTCTGCCCTCCGGGAGCTTGGACGCTGAACAGACGGAAACTGAACACAGGAAAGTAATTGCGCACACGGCATTTCTTAATATTCCCTTTTGCTCTCATAGTCTCATTTGGATCATAAATTACATCGTTACTTGAGTTATGAAAAAAGCACACCGAAATAAAAGTGTGTTGTCACTGCCTTGAGTGCCAAGCTTTTTGATGATCCTTGGGTTGAACATGTGTGAAAACCAAATAAGGAGAAACAGAAAGAAAAAGTCAACAAAAGGCGTTGCCTTAAAACCCACTAGAAGGCAAGAGGCCTCTGCAGATAGGGTCTCATCCCTTATGAGGGTCCCTTCTGCTCTTGGTAGCTTTTCATAGATGACCTCTCTTGTCTGTAATCTTTCAACAGTCCTGGAAACACTGAACTATGGTGAAGTTAAACCTTGACCTAGGTAAAGTGAAAGTGAGGTTGCCCATCTTGGGATATCTAGGTACCTTGTATACACATTATATAACACATGAGGGGCTGGACACAGTGGCTCACACCTGTAATCTCAGCACTAAGGCAGTTGGATCATGAGGTCAAGAGTTTGAGACCAGCCTGTCCAACGTAGTGAAACCCCATCTCCAATAAAAATACAAAAATTAGCCAGGCATGGTGGTGCGCACCTGTAGGCCCAGCTACTTGGAAGGCTAAGGCAGGAGAATCACTTGAACCCAGGAGGTGGAGGTTACAGTGAGTGGAGATCATGCCACTGCACTCCAGCTTGGGTGACAGAGCAAAACTTGATCTCAAAAAACAAACAAACAAACAAACAAACAAAAACATGAGTGTCTTTCTAATCAACATATTGCAGGGTGTTGCACTGGGAACCAGGGAACAAAGATAATGTTGCTAGGGGCTAAAAGAGTGTGCTCCCCTGGCTCCCTTTATCCTCCACTCAAAGTGTCCTAGAGTGGAAGCAGTTTATTTATGAAGATGCTATAAGGTTTTTGTTTGTTTATTTGTTTTTTGGTTTTTGAGATGGAGTCTCACTCTATCACCCAGACTGGACTGCAGTGGCACCATCTCAGCTCACTGCAACCTCCGCCTCCCAGGTCCAAGCGATTCTCCTAACTCAGGCTCCTGAGTAGCTGAGATTACAGACATATGCTACCAAGCCTGGCTAATTTTTGTATTTTCAGTAGAGCTGGGGTTTCACCACATTGGCCAGGCTGGTCTCAAATTCCTGACCTCAAGTGATCCGCCCTCCTAGGATTCCCAAAGTGCTGAGATTACAGGCGTGAGCCACCATGCCTGGTTATGCTGTAAATTTTAAAAATTGACATTGTAGACCAGGCACGGTGGCTCACACTTGTAATTCCAGCACTTTGGGAGGTCAAAGCAGGAGGATTGCTTGAGCCCAGGGGTTCAAGACTCACCTGGGCAGCATAGTGAGATCCAATCTAAATATACATATAAAATTAACATTGTAGACCTGCACAAATGTCTTTCCACAGTCAGTCATTATTACTGTCTGAATCCTGATCTGGTTACTTTTTTAAAAAAAGTTTGGGGATGTTGCTTCCCCAGGATAGGAAACATGCATTTTGGGGAGTAAAAGTGGAAGATTCAGTCTTGATCAATGAAAAGATTTTATTTGTGTAAAATAAAATCTTGATCAGAATTAGGTTCCAATCCTTCAGGCATATCATTATCAACGATGGTCTTCCAGGGTGAGTGCCTTCTTTGTAAATACATGCAGTTCCTGACCTGATGCCAGAGGAACATTTTAGGACTGTCTTTT
This sequence comes from Cebus imitator, assembly GCF_001604975.1. Taxonomy (NCBI): domain Eukaryota; kingdom Metazoa; phylum Chordata; class Mammalia; order Primates; family Cebidae; genus Cebus; species Cebus imitator. Next base: position 154,169 of record NW_016108077.1, on the reverse strand, counting down.
CTCTTCCTTTCTGTACCCAGAATCTGCAATTGCCCAGCTCTCTTGAGATGTGAGCTCAGGTGCAGATTTCGAGGTCTTATTTTGTTGCAGGGAGCTGTCATTCTAACCCCCAACCACTACCTGCAGGAAATAAAATTAGGATGTTTGTATCAACCTGAATGTTGCTAACCAATATCTAAAGATTTCATTTGTATTACCGTTGTGATCACGTGTGGGGTTTTGTTTTCTGATTTTTGTTGTTGCTGTCATTGCTGCTCATGATTATTTATTGAACACAGTATATAGTGCATGAGTTTTTTTAAAGTTTTGGGGGAAGAAAATCCCCTTTTTAAAAATGACAACTACTCAGGTCTCAAATGGGGTGAAAGTAGAACTGTTTTAATTATAGGCTTGAGGCTACACTCTCTGCTTATCCCTTCCTCATCCCTACCTTTATCATAAAATTTTGGAATCCAAGTTTTACAGTCAAGGAGGATTCCAGAGACCAGTCTAATAGGTCCACTGTGTAGATGGAGAAACTGAGCCCAGTGGGAGTCAATGGCTTGCAGGTAGAACCTTCAGGATACTTCTGAGGAACCTTGGTGCCTTGGAGAAGTCAGTGTGAGAACTACAGCTACAGAAGCATAGCTCTGCCTTGATGTGGGGAGATCTTAGCTCTGCCCTTAAGTCTTGAACCTAGGACAAGTCATTGAGTCCTCTATGGGGAATATTTTTTAAAGGCTTCAGCTATGCAAGAAGCCCTGTGGAAAAGCATTCGTGGGAGGGGGATCAGCCCATGCAAAGGCCCAGAATGAGGAATCGGCCTGGCGTATTCCAGGAACAGGAAGGAGCCAGCAGGGCTGGAATGGCGTGCACAAGGGCAGAGCAGCAAGGGGCGAGGCAGAGAGGTGGGCTAGGGGTATGGACAGAGCATGGAGTTTGGATTTTATTCTAAATGCAATGAGAAGCCACCGGAGTGTTTTAACCCAGGGGGTGACAACTTGATTTAGAGTTTTGAAAGATCCCTTCAGCTTCTATGAGTAGACGAACCACAGTGAGGCAGGAGTGGGAAGTGAGCAGACCAGAGGAAAAGCTCTGGCAGCTTCTAGACAAGAGGCATCATGACACAGACCTGGGGGGATGCCACAGGAGGTGGTGAGAGGTGGTCAGATTGAAATACTTTTTTTTTTTTTCTTTAGACAGGATCTGGCTCTGTCACCCAGGCTAAAGTGCAGTGGTACAATCTCGGCTCAATGCAACCTTTGCCTCCTAGGCTCAAGTGATCCCACCTCAGCCTCCCGAGTAGCTAGTACCACAGGCACATGACATCACACCTGGCTAATTTTGTTTTCTTGTTTGTGTTTGTAGCGAGGGGGTCTCACTTTGTCGCCCAGTCTGGTCTTGAACTTCTGAGCTCAAGTGATCCACCTATCTCGGCCTCCCAAAGTGTTAGGATTACAGGCGTGAGCCACCATGCTTGGCCTCAAAATACATTTTGATGGTGAAACTATCAGGACTTGATGACCGATTAGATGACATGCCACACATACTAAAACACTGCCAATGTAGAAAACAAAGAGGAAATTTTAATTCCAGCCTTAAAGGTCATGAGGGTGATGTTCAGAATACAGATGCTGGGCTGAAATTGGGCTGCTTCTCACGTGGACAACCTCAGGAAGCTTGCTCTGGGCAAACAGCAGCAGGGATGTACTTATTTAACAATTGTCCAAGGCTCTTCTGAACCATGCAAGACAGGCTGGTGTGGATGTAAATAGAAATTAATAGGATATATGCAAAAAGTATACTTAACAAAAAGTGGAATTGTAAGCAATCTTCATGTTCTTTTACATGGACTTCTATATTTTCTTTTTCTTCTTTCCTTCTTTGTCTCTCTTTCTTTCCTTCCTTGTCTCTCTTTCTTTCCTTCCTTTTTTTTGAGGTGACATCTTGTGTCACCCAGACTGGAGTGCAGTGGCACAATCTCAGCTCACTGTAACCTCCACCTCCCAGGTTTAAGTGATTCTCCTGCCTCAGCCTCCTGAGTAGCTAGGATTACAGGCATCCACCATCACGCCTGGCTAATTTTTTAGTAGAGACAGGTTTCACCATTTTGGCCAGGCTGGTTTTGAACTCCTGACCTAGTGATCCTCCTGTCTCAGCCTCCCAAAGTGCTGGGATTACAAGCATGAGCCAGCTCACTTGGGATCTCCTTCTTTCTCTCTCTCTCTTTTCTCTCTCCTTCCTTCCTTCCTTCCTCTCTCTCTCTCTTTTTCGTTCGTTTGTTCTTGCCTCACTCTGTCACCCATGCTGGAGTGCGGTAGTGTGACTTCCTCTCACTGCAACCTCCACCTCCCAGGCTCAAGTAATCCTCCTGAAGAGCTGGGACTATGGGCATGCACCACTATGCCCAACTAATTTTTAAATTTTGTGTAGAGATGGGTTTTGCTATGTTGCCCAGGGTGGTCTCCAACTATCCACCCACCTCAGCCTCCCAAAGGGCTGGGATTGTGGGCGTGAGGTACTGCACCCTACTTTATATTTTATACATTGTCTTTAATAGAATAATATAATTCTTATAATCAGGAGAAAATATGCATTTAAGACAAAAACTAAATCCGTGTGATGGATCTATGGAGATCCCATGTTTGTGTCTCTTGCCACGTTTTCTGTCTAACTCCCAGTCTCAGCTCTTAACTACAGCTTTCGGTAATTTACCTCCTTAACATCTGACCTGTGTCCCCCCTTGGCTATCCACCCCATCATTCCTCTCAGCTCCCAGCCAGGCCTGGGCTTCACTCAGCCCTAGGCTGCCTCGGATAGGCCATGGCTTTGGCATCCCAGGCTACACCACACAGAGCTAGGTGCATTCTGCTCAGGCAGTCACTGTGATCTGGCTGCCTGATTGATTCATTAGTCTAATGGCAACACATTGCTAGGATGCTAAGTTTTCTCTATTTCCCCAAAATGTTTTGAGGTTTTTCTCCTGACAACTGTGCTCATTGCAGTCATGGTGAAAACAACAAAATGGAAAGGAATTTCATGGGCCACACAACTCTAAATGATGTAGGGAAACATTTGGTTTCTCGTGGCTGTCAACACAATTATACCCACAGAGAAAGAAAATGAAAGGCAAGGCAGAGACAGCTCAATTTGGCTTGGAGAGTGGGGCAAAGACTTGAAAGCTTCATGCCTGTGCAGAGGGATGCCAAGCCTTCTCGGGCTGCACAAGGGGCAGAGCGGCCACAACATACAACAGTGGCAGCAGGTTGCAACACTGACGATGTGCAAGTCCTTAGCCAAAGACCTGCCAACTCAACAAAGAGTGCCGCGCTAAGCCCTAGGCAAGAGACGAGGCAGCCTGGGGTCTCCAAGGCTGAGCACCCGGGGAGGGGCACCCGGCCACCCTCCTCCCCAGCACGGACGACAATCGCTCCCTGGCCGCCCTTGCTGTTTGGGTTTTTTGTTCCTCTCTAGGGGCTCGCAGGAAACAAGAGAATCAAACAATGAACGATTTTAGAAGGGGTAAAATTAAGTTTTCTGGAAGTTCCTTTGGACTATTGATTCCTAAATGGGAAGAAGGGATGCCCCCTTAGGGGAGCGTTAGAGTCTTGGAGAGAGCTTTTCTCATCTACTTTCTATCCCCACCTCCCACACATTCTAATTTTGCTGCCTTAGGGAGAAGTGGGCCCCACTGCCGGCCACAGCTACTATTATTGGCGGAAGTGCTTTCATCATTCATTCAGCAACCATTTACTGAGCATGAACCACGTGCAGGCACAGTCCTGGCCCCCAGGTGGACTGGGATGAGACAGAAACATTGGGAGCCCCTGTGGTCTAAACTCGGTGGCAAAGACCAGGCAAACATTACAACTGAAGTTTTGTTTAAGTTTTCTCCCTTTTCCTGATATATATATATATATATATATATTTTTTTTTTTTTTTTTTTTTTTACAGAGTCTGGCCCTGTTGCCGAGGCTGGAGTGCAGTGGCCCGACCTAGGCCCACTGCAACCTCCGCCTCCCGGGTTCAAGCGATTCTCCTGCCTCAGCCTCCCAAGTAGCTGGGATTATAAGCGCCCACCACCACACCCAGCTAATTTTTTTGTATTTTTAGTAGAGACGGGGTTTCACCATGTTGGCCAGGATGGTCTTGATCTCTTGACCTCATGATCCGCCTGCCTCGGCCTCCCAAAGTGCTGGGATTACAGGTGTGAGGCACCGCGCCCTGCCTAATATTTGTTTTTTAAAAGGCAGAGGAGAAAATATGGAATTCCCACCATTATTGAGAGCCTCAACGTGCCAGAAATCCTGCTGCTTATATAATTCTAACAAGAATGTAAAGAGGTAGATGGTCTCCTGTGATTCCAACAAGAGTGTTCGGAAGTGGATATCCACTTCTCTGTCTCTTACCGAGGAAAAAGCTAAGGCTCTGTAAAGGTCAATAACTTACTCAGGGTCAAACAGTGAGTAAAAGGCAGAAGCAGGATTGAAATTCAGGAGTATCTGATCCCAAAGCATGGGTGGCACTGTTGCCATGCCTTGCACCTCCAGTGGACCGGCCACATCAACATTTCTTGGCCGCTTGTTAGAAAGACAACTGCTGAATCATGATTTGCATGTTTAATAAGTATTGAGGTGATTCATTTACACATTAAAATTTGTGAAGCACTGAGCCAGGGAACTCTTACACCCAAACAATCTCACTCTCAGGACATTCCTTGGAAATCAAAAAGATTCATTACATGTCTCCATCCTGTCGTCAAGAACGTTTCTCAAATGCTACAGTCCGGAAGATTCCCTCCCACCCAGGTGAGAAAACACTGAAGTGGTAACAATTAAAAAGGCCAGGTTGGGCTAGGTGTGGTGGTTCACACCTGTAATCCCAGCACTTTGGGAGGCTGCGGCAGGCGGATCATCTGAAGTCAGGTGTTCGAGACCAGCCTGGCCAACATGGTGAAACTCTGTCTCTACTAAAAATACAAAAATTAGCCAAGTATGGTGGTATGCCCCTGTAATCCCGGCTGCTCAGGAGGCTGAGATGGAAGAATCGATTGTACCAGGAAGGCAGAGGTTGCAGTGAGCCGAGACCACATCATTGCACCCCAGCCTGGGCAACGAGAAGGAAACTCCATCTCAAAACACAAAATTAAAAAAAATTAAAAGGCCAGGTTGCCTTTAGGGCATTCTGATGTGCCCTATGGCACCCTCATGTGCAATTCAGGATGGTTACAGATTTGAGGGATAGTATGTGAGGGGAAGGGGAAATTTGTATCTACAAAGCTGGTGGCTGAGGCTCAATGCTCAGTTCCACAGAGGAAGGCAGAGGGGGCCTGGTTTTGGGAAGTAAGTCGTAGCGGTTCTCTTTTTTTTTTTTTTCCCTGAGACAAGGTCTCACTTGGTTGCCCCAGCTGAGTGCAGTGGTGTGATCACAGCTCACTGCAGCCCCGATGTTCCCGGGCTCAAGCGATCCTCCCACTTCAGGCCCCCGAGTAGCTAGGACTACAGTGCACACCACCACACCTGGCTAATTTTTGATTTTTTTTTATAGAGACAGGGTCTCACTATGTTGCCCAGGCTCATCTCAAGCTCCTGGATGCAAGTGATCCTCCCACTCCAGCCTCCCAAAGTGCCGAGATTCCAGGCTTGAGCCACGGCGCCCAGCCCGCAATTCTAGTATAATTGATCAAACTTCCTTTTTCCCTTCCCTTCTCAGAGGTGCCAGTGCAGAGCTGCTGGCTTCATGTAGGTCTAACAACTGCTCAGCTCAATTTTGGAATTCAAAGACCCCAGTCATCAACCCAGGAATCATTGATGTAAGTTTACTTCCAGTTTATGTTAATCTAGTGAGGCCTCTAAACCCTATAATCTTACAGGAAGTCAGAACTGCCACTGAGCCACCCAGCAGCACCTTTATGCAACTTAGAAAAAAGGTGCTCCTCACCCCACCCCGCACACAGGTAGATGCAGCCCCAAACCACGTTGTTTGAATTGGTGCTATGGTTTAAATAAGTCCTCTCCAGAATTCAGGCGTAGCTAGTGTGATAGGATGAAGAGAGAGGGGCTCTTTAAGAGGTGATTAGGCCGTGAGAGCTTCTCCCCTGTGAAAGGGATTAAGGCCCTTACAAAACAGGCTTCACAGAGCCTCCAACTCCCTTGCTATCCCGCCTTTGCTATGTGAGGAGGCAGCCTTGCCCGCCCCCGACTGGAGAATGCAACAATAAGGTGCCGTCTTACACACAAAGGCCAGCCCTTACCAGACAACAGAACCTGCCAGCTCCTCCATCTTGAACTTCCCCAGGCTCCAGAACTTCAAGAAAATCAATTTCTGTTATTTATGAGATACCCAGTCTCAGGTATCATAGCAGCGTTAATCAACTAAGACAGTTGGTGAATGGACTGCAGGGCGGATTTCAGTTCCCACTTGCCCCTTGGCCTGGAGCCCTTGTGCAGTGTGTGCCCTGCACAACTGTACATGACAGCCCCACAGGAAGTAGTCATTTCAGACTGGTTATAAGTTTGGATTGTCAGCTCCACCAGGGCTGAGGTGATATCTGGTTTTTGTCTGTTTGTTTTTTTGAGATGGAGTCTCACTGTCACCCAGGCTGGAGTGCAGTGGCATGATTTTGGCTCACTGCAACATCTGCTTCCTGGGTTCAAGCAATTCTCCTGCCTCAGCCTCCCAAGTCGCTGAGACTACAGGCACATATCACCAGTTTCTCTATTTGTTTGTTTGTTTTTTGAGATGGAGTCTTGCTTTGTCACCCAGGCTGACGTGCAGTGGCACGATCTTGGCTCCCTACAACCTCCACCTCCTGGATTCAAGCAATTCTCCTGCCTCAGCCTCCCAAGTCGCTGAGACTACAGGCACATATCACCAGTTTCTCTATTTGTTTGTTTGTTTTTTGAGATGGAGTCTTGCTTTGTCACCCAGGCTGACGTGCAGTGGCACGATCTTGGCTCCCTACAACCTCCACCTCCTGGATTCAAGCAATTCTCCTGCCTCACTCTCCCTAATAGCTGGGATTGCAGGCACCCACCACACACCCAGCTGGTCTGGAACTTGTGACCTCAAGCAATCCACCCTCCTCGGCCTCCCAAAGTGCTGTGATTACAGGCGTGAGCCACCGCGACTGGCCTGTGACATCTGTTTTGTTCACACTGCATTCAGGCATCTAGCTCAGTGCCTGACTCAGAGTTGGTGCTTAATTAAATCTATGTTGAACAGGGCTGGGTGCAGTGGCTCACACCTATAATCTCAGCGCTGTGGGAAGCCAAGGCAGGAGGGTAGTTCCAGGCCAGAAGTTTGAGACTAGCCTGGGCAACATAGTGAGACCCCCTCATCTCTCCAAAAAAGTTAAAAATTTAGCTGGGTGCAGTGGCACACGCCTACAGTCCCAGCTACTTGGGAGACTAAGGCGGGAGGAACACTTAATGCCAGGAGTTCGAGGTTGCAGTGAGCCATGATTGTGCCATTGCACTTCAGCCTCCGTGATAGAGTGAGATCCTGTCTTTCTCTCTCTGTCTATACATACTCATAATGCATCTATACCTATCCATAATGCCTATCTATCTATCTATCACACATGGATGAATAAATGAAGACAGGGTTAATGGCTCACTAGGCTCAGATTTGCAAAGCCAACGGTCTGGAGAACATGGGCCAGAGGCTGTTCATGAGTTTGCTTTTGTCACCTACACATTTCCATACCCTCAAGGGCACAGTACTCCATGAGAAGGCCCTGTTGCAAGTGGGCCTGTGGCATCCACCCTTTAAAATGGTAAAGGGACCCCTAATAAATACATAAGTCATTTAAGGCTTGACAAACAGCTCTTGGAATGAAGGCATGAAAACAAGTGATTCTCAGGGTGATGTGGCCTTAAAATTCTCATGATAATTTTGTGTGGGGTTGAAGGGAGAACCAAGGAATAAAGAAAGGAAGAACCAGGCCAGGCTTGGTTGCTCATGCCTGTAATCCCAGCACTTTGGAAGGGTGAGGCAGGCAGATCACCTGAGGTCAGGAGTTCAAGACCACCCTGGCCAACACGGTGAAAACAAAAAAAAAGAAAAAAAAAATCAGCCAGGAGTCATGGTGGGCACCTGTAATCCCAGCTGCTCAGGAGGCTG
>NW_016108077.1:141492-145966 GCF_001604975.1 Cebus imitator | reverse complement strand
AAAAAAAAAAAAAAAAGAAGAAGAAGAAGAACCAGAATGTGGAAAGCAGAAAAGTTCCTTTTTAAAGTTTCCTTTCTTGTTAAAGATTAAATGTGCCAAAAACTTTGTTAAGACCTATCCTATGTAGCTGTTAGACATACCATGCTTATAGGCTTGTAGTACATTCTTGTCCTTGTACTTTAACCAAGATACCTGTGCTGGACATGCTCACAGCCATGTCCCAGCTCTCCATTGCTTTTACCTGTTTAGAAAAGTTTTAAGGTATTAGCCAATCAGGTTTTAGTGCAGATTGTGAGTTCTGGCTCCAGCCAACAGAGATCAGATAAATTTATGTGTTTTCCTTTGTTCATTGTACTCTCGTGGCACAATGGCTAGCGAGGGTACCCTTCCTGCAGTCCAGGAAGTAAAAATTGCATTGCTGAAAAATCCTTTGTCTCAGTGCTTATTTTTCTTTGCGGCACCAAGCATCTATTTCTAACACAGAAGAATCGGGTCAGCTAAAGTCCTGTTTTCTGAGGCTCTTCCTCATGTCTAAGAAAATTAATGAAAGACAGACCTCTTTTTGCCAAAACCATAAACCACATGCCTGGTGCATGACAAAAAGAGGGAGTCCATTCCCGCAAATATTTCAGAACCTTCTAGCTGGGTGGGAGTGTTTGGGGAGCAAAGAAGCTCACAGCTGTGTGTTCCTGCCAAGCACATTGCAGACAGGTGCTAGGGATGTCTGAGCCCTCTGGTGCTTGAGATACCGGCCAGTGTTTCCCAAAGTGCGTTCCATGGAACTATAATCCCATCCACTGCTTCTTAAAAACAGGTGCAACTGGCAAACAGGTGCATCCCACTTCTTTGGTATGTTACAATGAACGTTACCATTTTGAGCATTCTTGCCCATGTCCTTTGTTTAATCCAGCATTTTCCAAACATTTGACACGTCCTGCCCCCACACCTACTCTTTAACATGTTACCATCCACCAATGCTAGTTTATGCCCTACACAGAGGGTTTTGATTCTGTGGAGAATGTGGGGAATAAGCTTATTCCTTCTTGGGTTCAAATTAGAGACGTCCACTGTTCAAGGAGCTCCATGCTGAATTTCCATCTCCCTTTGAGAATGTTCATCACTTAAAGTCTATGCTTCTAGTGTTTTGATAGCACATCTCAAATGTTTTTTTTCTCTTGAAATTCCAGCGTAATTTGATGGTGACCACCTTTTTTTTTTTTTAATAGAGACGAGGTCTCACCAAGTTGGTCAGGCTGGTCTCGAACTCCTGACCCGTGATCCGCCAGCCTTGGCTTCCCAAATAGCTGAGATTATAGGCACCCACCACCTCGCTCAGCTAATGTTTGTGTTTCTTTTATTTTTCATTTTTTATTTTTTTAGACAGAGTCTCACTCTGTTGCCCAGGATGGAGTGCAGTGGCGTGATCTTGACTCACTGCAACCTCTGTTTCCCAGGTTCAAGTGATTCTCTTGCCTCAGACTCCCAAGTAGCTGGGACTACGGGCATGTGCCACCATGCCCAGATAATTTTTGTATTTTTAGTAGAGATGGGGTTTCACCATGTTGACCAGGCTGATCTCAAACTCCTGACCTCAAGTGGTCCGCCCACCTCAGCCTCCCAAAGTGTTGGGTTTATAGGTATGAGCCACTGTGCCTGGCATTTCTGTGTTTTTGTAGAGACGGGGTTTCTTCATGTTGGCCAGGCTGGTCCTGAACTTCTGACCTCAGATGATCCGCCTGCCTCGGCCTCTCAAAGTGCTGGGATTATAGGCATGAGCCACTGTGCCGGCCATATTTTAAAAGAGGATAGAGGATGCCACCTAGGGTCACCTGCCATTCTCTTGTTCTCAGGCCAGAAGTGACCATGTTCTTTGAATTCTTCACCACTTTTCTTTGTGACTGTGCTGAGCTCTGGGGTGTCAGAGCTCAGTTCTTCCTGGGGTCTTGCTCACACCCCTCCTGGCTCTAGAAACCCAGAAGCCCCACCTGGAGTGACCCTACATGACCTGGGGTGGGGCTGTGCCAGGAGTCAGCCCTTTCAGGAGCCAAATATCCATTGTTGATGGGAGGCGACATTTTCATTTGTTCCCCAATCCCCTTCCCTCTGCCAGGAGCCGTGCCCCTCTCTTGAGATTTTCTGTGAGTTGGAGACTAGAGCAGAGAGTTGAGGACATCAGGGGACAGAGGGTGTTTCTGGCTGCTGGAGCAAGCTGAGCCATATTAACGTTCCCAGTGGGTGTCAGGAGGGTGGAATGCACTCAGGTCCACATTGCAAGGAAGCTTCTCCATTCCCCCTGCCCCATCTCCCTCCAAGGCCAGAGTGCAGTAACTATTCACTGGCTCCGTTGTAATCTACCATGTAGCCTTGAACTCTTCCTCTCCACCACTCCCACCCAGCTCCATCCCAGGAAGCTTTGTCTCTCCCTAACTGACCCCTTCACCGGGGCCACCAGACCTGCTGGGAGGACTCAGGCAGTGACAGGTGCCTGCTGCTCACAGAGTCCTGTCTGCCACTGCTCTGTGATGGCTGGGGAGGGTGGAGGGTAGAGGGCAGAGGGCTTCTGGCTTCGCAGGTCCTCCCACAGGTTTGATATCCTTTGCTGAGGTCATCTCCCTCCTGTGATTTAACGAGGCTGAAGCAGAGAAAACCCAAAGATGCCAGAGGGGCCACCTCTTCCCAAAACCCACCAATGCCTCCTTTTTCAGGGAGCATTAATATCCTTTCCTTCACTTCCCCTTTAAAATATATGTTTTTTAAATTAAAGAAATGCATGTATGTAGTTTAAAAAATCAAGTGGCCCTGTAAGGTTTATTCTAAAAACATCCCTACTCACTGGTCCTGATCCCTTGTCCTGGAGGCAGCCACCTTCAACTCTTCTTCCTTTTTTTTTTTTTTTTTTTTTCTTTTTTTTTTTATGGAGTCTCGCTCTGTCACCCAAGCTGGAGTGCAGTGGTGTGATCTCGGTTCACCTCTGCCTCCAGGGTTCAAGTGATTCTCCTGCCTCAGCTTCCCAAGTCGCTGAGACTACAGGAGCACACCATCACATCCAGCTAATTTTTTGTACTTTTGGTAGAGATGGGGTTTCACCATGTTAGCCAAGATGGTCTCTATCTCCTGACCTTGTGATCCGCCCTCCTTAGCCTCCCAAAATGCTGGGATTACAGGCGTGAGCCACCGTGCCTGGCCAGCCACCTTCAACTCTTTTAGCTTTATCTTGCTTGGTATTTCAGTTTTAAGCATCATATAACTGACTACCTGCTGTAGAAAATGAGGATTTAGCTCTTACACACAGGCACACACACTTACCTTCTCCTCTCACCACCCCAAGATCATGGATTCAAGTTAAATCAATATTCAGTGTTTACTGTCCTGTGACTTAGGAAAATATTGTATGCCACTGAGTGCCCAATGCACTGTGATGGCATTATTTGGTACAATTTCATTTTTCTCAGAGTTAGTAATTTTGGTGAGTTTTTATATTTTCAATGTAGCTGCTAATTTATCTCTGTCACAACTCTAAAGCTCTTGTTAACATAATTAAAATTTCAGAATCTATCAGTTCTGTGTCTTATTTTGAGTCCTCCGACCTGGGCTGCAATCAGGCTGGTTGTTATGCTGGGGTCTGAGTCCTCTGTGATAACGTTTCCCTCTCTTCTGTTGCATCCCCCGGTTCCTGGATTCTCTGTTTTCCACTTTCTTGGTTTACTCTCTCATTTTGATGGAGCACATCCTCTAGTAGCTTCTTGAGAAAGGATGCATGGAAGGAAAATTCAGTGAGACAAGGCATGTCTGACCTGTACGTAGTCCACACTTACACTTGTTTGATAAAATTATCTGCTGGAGGCTGGGTGCAGTGGTTCATGCCTGTAACCCCAGCACTTTGAGAGGCTGAGGTGGGAGGATAACTTGAGTCCAGGAGTTCAAGACCAGCCTGCGCAACATAGAGACCCTGTCTGTAAAAGAAAAAAAATTATCAGCTGGGCATGGTGGTGCATGCTTTTAGTCCCAGCTACTGGAGAGGCTATGGTGGGAGGATAGCTTGAGGCCAGGGGTTCAAGCCCTACTAGTGCACTACAGTCGTGCCTGTGAATAGTCACTGCACTCCAGCCTTGGTTACATAGCAAGACCCTGTTTCTAAAAATAAAATAATATTATCAATAAGTTCTAGGTTGGAAATATTTTTCCCCAGGATTATGAAGGCCTGTGCCTTCCTCCAATTTCCAGTGATGGTGTTAAAAAGCCCAATGCCTGCGGTGGATCACCTGAGGTCAGGAGTTCAAGACCAGCTTGGCCAACGAGGCAAAACCCCACCTCTACTAAAAATATAAAAATTAGCAGGGTGTGGTGGCGCATACCTGTAGTCCTAGCAACTTGGGAAGCTGAGGCAAGAGATTGCTTGAACCCGGGAGGTGGAGGTTGCAGTGAGCCAATATCACACCACTGCACTCCAGCCTGGGTGACAGAACAAGACTCC